>NC_056739.1:1864063904-1864158904 GCF_019279795.1 Protopterus annectens
GCTATGTTTCAATTGATAAGAAGGATTGTTGCATAAGGTTTTAGACTTTAGAGAGAGTTTTGTCAGAGCAGATTAGGGTTGAAGTCATCAGCGTATTGAAATAAGGTAGCACTTTTTGTAACAGAGTAAAGGTTAATGAATACACCTATATAGATTCTTGTGGGACAGCAGTATAAACTGCCAAGAAGGCAGATAAATCATCTATCCATTTCACTTCTTGTGCTCTGTTTGAGACATAACTGTAGAATTATTGCAGTGATGAATTGGTGAGACTTAAGGATGTCAGTTTATGTAAGAGTTTCTGGTGGAAGACAGTAAGGCTTTCATAAGTCTAGGAAGAGATTGGAGGCTTGGTTTCTTGCATTTCTATGTGTGTTGCCAAACTTAACAAAATTCCACAAAACAGTATTTGTGTTGTGATGAAGACTGTAGCTGGTTATCTATTAAATAGGTGAGAAGTTATGTATGAATACATTTTTCTAATATTTTGATAGGGAAGATAAAATGGCAATTGTTCTATAGTTTGAAATATATCTATTGGTTCCCCTTTTGTCAGCATATAACAAGGTTCCAAGAAAGCCAATTTGGGCAGTGTTGTGATGGTTCAAAATCCTGGAAATATTGGTATAATTAGTGCAGACTATGTACAAGGCCACAATGACACAAGTATGAATAATTTTCAGAATCAGCTTACTGTTGTTCATACTGGTGATGGACTACATTAACAAACAGGTTGGAAGAGACAGATCAACTAAGTTGCTGTATACAGATGGTAATGCATTATAAGCAGAGGAACTTTAGAAAATGATTGAGGAATGGAGTACAAAATTTTAGGTACATGGGATGGCACTAAGTGCCATGATAGCATATAGGAAAAATCAGAAGAAGCTAAAAATTGAGATAGAAGAGAAAATAGTGGAATAGGTTAACAGTGTCAAGTATCTGGGAGTGGTGATTGAGGAGAATGTAAGTCTGAATGAGGCGGAAAAAGCTAGTATCAGAAGGGCTGCAGCCAATTGGGACAGGGTATCAGGGGTAGTGCATGATATAAGAATGCCAAAGAAGCTGAAAAATTAGGTGTACAAAACAGTGTTGCAACCAGAACTTCTGCATGGTAAAGAGACATGGGCAGTGAAGGCAAAGCAGTTGAAGAAACAAGAAGCAATTCGTTCCATGTAAGTACTAGGCTAGCTGCACTTGTGGGCCATTTTAAGCCTAGCCAATTTTCTTTTCAAAGGTGAGAATCCAACCCTTTATCTTGTAACTGCGAGGTAAACACCTTGACCATTATACCAACCCATAACTCTTTAGTTAATATAGATGAAGCACCTGAGGTAGGTAATATGATTCATAATGTAGAACAGACAGAGAAATGATGATAGCAGAGCAGAAGCCAAATTTAGCTTCAATTGCAGAGAAGGTAAAAGAAAACAGATTACAGTGGTTCAGGGATGTGCAAGAAAGCAGAAAATGATTTAGTAAAGACGATTTGGGAGAGATAGCAAGAAGGAAATTAGGGCATCTAGCAAAGAGATGGATGGATTATAGAAGAGAAGACCTGCAAAAGTCAGCCATGACTCTTGAGGAAATAAGGCAATGGCACTGCACTGACAGAAGTAGCAAATGTTTATGCTCCACCCTGAACCCATGTAGAAAAAGGGAAAAAAAGAGCCTTATGATGATGAACATGGTTGTGTGGTTTTGTATCCCATAAACAAGATGCTTCCAGTTCTGACTCTTCAAGGACACATGGTACACCTAAATATTCTTACACACTTCCATTCACTTTATTGACCAAATTACTTCAACTGAATCTTATTAAGCATATACTGGTCACCAAAGAGTTAAACTTGTAACTTTATTTTTATTTAAAATAAACTAGTACCTTGACAATGCGTGCCTACACAAGATTCTAACTATACAATAATGGTGTGCCCAGCTAACATCACATCCATAGATGTTCCACCTAATTGCTGGGCTTGTGATCCCCAATGCCCCCAACCCCCTAGCCAAGTGACTGGCTAGAGGAACCACCACATATGACCCTTTCAGCTATGCTGGCATTGCTGACCCTGACACAAAGCCTTCAGAAATGATGTCGATCTTGTTCTGCCCCCCAATCTCTCTGTCTTATGTAAGCATGGTAATGTCTGATGCACAGTATGGTCAGACAATGTGCTGTAATACACAGCTTGATTGTGTTATTGCAGGCATCAGATTTACCCCATTTTTGTCTTGTTCTCTTTCTGTAATCTATTGTACTTATATGTGCCGTACATGTGGCACCACATCATCCAGTCCCTTACATGACTCCTCTCCCGACTCCTACTTTGCTTCTGTCACAGGTATGGCAGCTATGCTGTTTATGTTTTGTATCTGTTGTCATAGCTCAATGTTATTTAGTATGTTGTAGGCTACAAATACCTTTCTGCAAATCTGTGAACTATACTGCAGTGCAACACCAGAAAGATCTTAGTAACAGAAGTGTGCCTTCTCCAAATGTATTTTCAGTGATGGCACATGCCTGTTACAGTGCAGTGGCATATGCATTTTTACCATGATCTATGGTTTGAAGATAGGGGTCATCAGCCTCACTTCCAAGGTGTGTCTAGTATCATCTGAAACACACAACAGTGGGCACCATTATGATTGGTCTGCTGCCTATGATTATGGAACCACACTATTGGGAACTCTGTGGGTGGCAATGTGTGCACCTACCAACACGGTAACCCTGCAGAAATTTAACCTGCACAAAATGCATGGGTATATTACATATGTGCCAGATATGGGAATTGTCAGAAATAAATGGTGTACAAGCACATTGCATATAATACCATGTGCAATGCACACCATATGGTAGCTGATGGACTGGTAGATATTCCAACTGATCTACTGGTGACCATATGGAGCAGGTGGGACCCTGATAGCAATGTCGGTGCCTTCAAAGGCCCCATAGATTTCAGGAGAATGTGCTATGGCATAGAATACATACATAGTCATGGGTATGTCCTCTACTGTCCATGAAACTCAAACATTTTACTCCACATGCTGCATCATCATCATGACAGGAAACTAGTATAGCATTGATAAGGGTGCTTTCTGTAATACTCCAACAATGCTGAACTGTCACTGTAGTAAGGATGGTTACTGCTACATAAACCTTTTCATGCATCTCACTTGATTCCATTTGAAGGAAATAGGTCTAGTATCTCTTGATTGGTGTTTCTATCCACATATCCTGGTCATTGAGGTTATGGTGTGCTGGCAAAACCTTTTACAATCGGGAGGGTAACAACATGAAGGAACTGGCTCTCAAGCTAGCCAGTAACGCATGCTGACAAGCTACTGCAGATACTACTCCTCGTATCTTCGCCCAAACAGTAATTCTGTACCTCGAAAAAATCTGATGTTCAGAATAGCTAATCCCTCTGTCTTTTCCTGTTTATCTTATTTGCATATGTAGTGCATCTCATTAACATTTTGACAATAACTAAAATGCCATTTTGCAGTCATTAACTTAAAATGCATACAGTACTATGTCGCCAGTAATGAGGTCATAGTATATGTGCTCTGAATCACCTCCCAGCACTTCATAACTTATTTCATTGTTTCATGGAATACACCGCATTATTTATATCTAAATGTGTAATTTATATCTAAATCTGTCAATAGTTTTTAAATGTAATCTTCCAGGTTTTTAACAGCATAGTCAAGTTTAACTTAAAATTGTTACTGTAGTGAAATTCTCTACGGAGCTTTTACAATGTTAATTGTATTTTTTTTTTGTTTGTTTGTTTTGTTTTTTGGTTCCACTTTGCTAGCAGAGCCATATTCTGACTGGGCAGCACTAAGTGAACTGTCAAATGAGTGAATACAAAACAGCGATCTACAAGATTAAAAGACAAAGAGAAGTACCAGAATGCAAGCTATACAAGTACATAATCATTTCCAGAGACTCAAACTGAACATTATGAGAAGTAATTTGCAAGAAAAGGTCACTCTTAACCATTGATGGAGCAACTCTAGTATGTGTACCTTTATGGAGTGCAAACATGAAATGCTTGAAAATAAATGGGGGAGAATTATGAAATATAATTTATTGTGAAAGAAGGAATGCAGTTCATGTTATCCAATGTGGCTGTAGTAAAGTATACTTTGCAGAAACTTAAGAGGAAGTTCTCCATAACATTAAAAGAACACAGTAGAAATATTAAGAACTGCAATTTTAAAAGTTCTTTGGCTGAACACTTTTACATGTGTCAGAATTTAGAATATAACAATATTAAAGTAGGGATCATTTACTATTATAGTAATGCACAGATGATTGATGATGTTAAAACATATATTACAATACAATAGTTTAAGTCTATTTGGTCTTAAGAAAATAACTGGAGTTCAGTTTTCTATTAAATATGTATTATATACTAAATTTTAACAATCATCCTTCCTGTTTTTTATATGTGTAATGTTTGTTTGAACAGATGGTGTACGTTTATTGTTCTTTTATACGTCCACAGAAGGCTGTAGCAAGCTGGAGCACTAGAGGATATGTTAATAAACAGTGAATGCCATGCTATTTGTTGTTTTCTTCATGTGTTGTCAATATTATATATATATATATATATATATATATATATATATATATATATATATATATATATATACATATGGATCTAGGATGTTTGCTCGAATAAGCAAACGTCCAAATCCATAACAACCAAACACACTTTAACAAAAGTACTTTTATCGAAAAAGCACTTTTGTTAAAGCGTGTTACAAAAAAAAAAACACTACATTAACATTTTAGCAGGGGATCTTTGCCCCCTGCACCCCCCCATGTGAGGGGCTGTGCCCCCCACTTTAATATTCTCCTTCCGAAACCACACTATCATGGGGAAAAGGGAATTTGCACTTACCCACACCATAGTACAGCCTCGGCAACAGGCATAGGTATGCAAAAGTGCTTCTTCGGTAAAAAGCACTTCTGCATAAGTATGCCGGGCCATTTGGGTTTCGGACGGTTGCTCATTCGAGCAAATGTCCGGAACCCATATATATATATATATATATAGGTCTACCTGATAACGCCGAAAGCTGAAAATGCCGACGACGAGAACACCGACACCGGAAGATCGACAATGGAGATGACCAACAGTTGAAAAGCCCAATGCTTAGAACACCGACATATTAAGGTAAGTGTGTGATAGTGATAGACTTTAGAGTTAGGGGCAAGTTAAGTGAGTTAGGGTTAGGGTGCGGGTAAGGTAAGTGTGCGATAGTGGCAGACTTTGGGGTTGGGGGTAATTGAGTTAGGGTTAGGGTGCAGGTTTGGTGAGTGTGTGATAGTGACAGCCCTTAGGGTTAGGGTTTGGGTTAAGGTTAGTGCACAGATAGTTGTGTATGTAAGGTTTAGTGTAGGTTTGTAAGGTTTTTAGTGTGCTTGTGTTGTGTGTGTGTTTTTCAGAAAAGGTAATTGTTTTGTTTTGTTGATTGTCGGGATTGTGGTTTGTCGGGCATGTGAAGTTTCGTGCTTTTGAACTGTTGGCTTTGTGGTGTCAATTATCTCATTGTCGGTGTTTTGGCGTGTCGGTATTTTCAGGTAGACCCATATATATATATATATATATATATATATATATATATATATACACAAACATACATACATATATATATACACAAACATACATATATATATATATATATATATATATATATATATATATATATATATACACAAACATACATACATACATATATACATATATATGTGTACACACGCACACACACACACACAGACACACACACACACACACACACACACACACATATATATATATATATATATATATATATATATATATATATATATATATATACACTTTTTTTTTTTTGAATGACTTTAAACTTTCAGGCATTATACAGAAAATGGTGCAGGTTGCAGTTGTTCTCTTCTGCCAGCTTTCTCCATTCACTAGTGCTGTTGGTTGGTTTATGGCATGTATAGTCTAAAAGATACATCTTGAGCAAACTTGCTGTGCATTAGTGCTGCTCTGGGACTAAGATATTGCTCTTTCTTACACCAATAATAAAAAGTGGCACAGGATGGAGCTCATGTTGGATATACTCACACCCATAGAAAGAAGGAAATGAGAAGGACTTTAAATTGTTGCAGCTACTTGATATTTCTGGAGTGCATTTTTAAAATTAACTGCATGTGATTATGTTTTGATTGGTTTTAGGAAAACAGTTGAACATTATTATGTAATATAAATTAAAACTGTAAAGGCAATAGTTGATAAAAAGCAAAGTTAAACTCTAGAGTCTGTCTGATAAGAAATGAAATAGCTATCTGCCCACATCTTGCACCCTATCTTTCTGTATCTGGTATCTGTCTACCTATCTATCTGTTTTATGTGTGTGTATGTGTGTGTGTGTGTGTGTGTGTGTGTGTGTGTGTGTGTGTGTGTGTGTGTGTGTGTGTGTGTGTGTGTGTGCGTGTGCATGCACGCACATATTATTTTAAATTATGCTGAACTATTTTAATAATTTCTAATTGTGCCCCCCATTATATATACTCCTAGTTATGCTGGGACTAATTCAGTAATTTCTAACTGCTTGTGTGTGAATGTTTTGTGTGCTTGTGTTTGTTACTTGATTGCTTTAGCTAAAGCATAAACTCCACGCTCCAATTCCTTCGCAGAAGTTTTATCTGTTGCACATTGTCCTTATGAAATGATTTATGCCAATTCATTAGCAAAATGCTCCTGCCTTGAAAACCACACCTTTAAAAAATATTACTCAAGGCTGCTTGGCAATGGAAAGTCTAAAGATACTGTGGATTTGCTTCAATATTTCAGCAATCTCCATGAAATTTCCTGCAAACATATAGCTTACAGTGCTTTAGACATGTCACTAGTCAACTTTTTTAAACAGGGATTTTTTTTTTAACAAACCAATAATTTTATTTCACAGCAGTCTTACTGCGTATTCACATTTAAAGTCAGTACAGAACACCTGCATGTAAAATAAATTGCTTTTAAATATAACCCATTAAATGATCACTCATATAGCAAGTCCTGCCCTATAAATATTCATTTAAGGTTACTTTAAATGAACTCAGGAGTAGTTTAATGCATGCTACAGGAACATGAAGTTCCTCACTTGATCTGTCTTAATTTAAATTAATAAATATATTCATGTCTTTGTTTAAGCTATGAATTATGTTTTGCAAGCCTTTTTTGTTGGGCTTAAGGGCTGCCAGTTTACCTTGTAGAAACTTCTGAATCCTTGAAACAGAATTGTGCAATTTGCACCTTTAAAAACATTTAATGCCTTGTAGGGGTCACTCAGACTACTTAATTACTTCTTCAGCTGAAATAAGGATGAGAAATGCAGAATACAAACCAAAGAACATGACTGCGGAGAGCAGAACACTGATAACAACAGGGAACCCTGCAGGAAATTTGTTTTCTTTTAAAATGATTTTATCTGTCATATTTTGAAACAGAAGCAGAATTTATCAGCATATAATAACCACTTATCTCACTCCATCTACCAGGACTTATTCCTAGTGTATAACCACAATTTATTTCTTAATAATTATCTATTTTGCCCTATGTCCTTATAAAACTGCTTCTGCTTGCTCCCCGTGGTCTTGATTTCTAGCATTGCTTTTGGTTCTGTCACTTTCTTGTGAGGTAGACAACATGCATCAGCAATCATTGTTAAAAATATTTCAGCATCACCTCAGGACCATCCTTTGTCCTCATTATCTTATGGACCTTGTTCTTGTAATATCTATTCTGCTTAATGATGATGTCCTCTTGAACTTTGTTAATTCTCTGGAGGTTTTTGAAGAGTTTATTAATCATTCTCGAGTTTTCCATCCCATTTTTCCGAGTATGATTATTACTTTCCTTTAGCTTTTTAGCACGTCTTCTAATGCATAAGATAACTCAAACAATCTGATGAAACATGCTAGGAAGGAAGAAAAAAATCAAGATTTTTATATTTAGATTTATAATGAATACCTCAATTACAAAATGAAGACTGAAGGCCTCAGAACCATAAAAATGACTTCCATAATTTTATTTATTTTTTGCTCATTAACAGAGATGTTAAACAATGCATTTCAGATTTCATAGTGCCCTTTCTTGATGCAAACTTTGAACAATATATACAATTTCTGTCTTTCTATGCCTGTCTTAGTTGTGTCTGTATCAGTACAGATAGAATTCTGCAGACGTGGCATCAGTAATTATCTGTACAGAGGAATAATCACCTTTTCAATGAGTGATGTCACTCTATGTGCCGCCTAGAACCTCCCAAATTCCCTACTGAATTCACAGGTTAGTTGATCACTTATCCCAAGGATAACAAGGCCCCATTCCATTATTTGCTGCTCTGATGTGTTTCCCATTATGCAGTTTTTCCACGTATATGTGTTACTCTAGCTTTTTATGCTGCAGCTTTATTCAACAACTCTAAGGTGTTGCACATGTGGCTATTCATCTAACTTTTCAAATTCCATTCTTTTTGAGTCAAAACAGCTGAAAAATGTGTATATTTCAGTTATCTACAAAGAGGCATGTTTTGTCCCTTTATTTTTGCCTCCTGTCACTCCAGATAAAACCATTAACACCTTTTGCCATCTCAATCAAACTTAATTACATAATCTGTGCAACGTGTATTACATAACTTAGTGCAACATGTCATCATTTGCATTTATATAATTGTATATATATTAGTCAAATTCACCTTCATTAGTTTGCGTTTCATTCTGCTTCATCATACACACTGTTAGAGTTAGGTTTGCACGTTCCACATTGCTTTCTTGTATGACTACAGATTTATGCCTTGTTACCCAAAATGAGACATGAAGCACACCTCTAATGCAGCCAGGGGCCTGAGATGCTTGAAATGGCATGAGTGGGTACTTCCCAATATAATGTATTGGACAGTTAGGTCTGTCCTAACATGGACAGTATATTTCCAGCACACCTAGTATTTTTTTCAGTTCCTTTGTCTGGGCATCATCTTTGCAGTCCATACTGAGTCCTTATTGTTTTTACTAAAGTGCTGTTGTCTATCAGCCCACAATGAACCCATAATATTTTTTCTAGTATACATGGAGGCTGTGTTGCCTAGTACCCCCATGCGTCACTCTCTCCATATCAACAATACGGGAGATAATTCTTACTTTTGCCACCACGTGCATGATTGCATAGCAAGTTAGTTCTTCACCCTTTGTCTTTCTCCATGTCATTCTGTCTTCTTTCTAGCCTACCTTCCAGCTAGCCTTATTCTCTCCTTTTTGTATTCTTTCCACCCACATTACTATTTTAAAAACTGTCCATTTGCCACCATGTCCTTCAGCTAAAACAGCAGAAACAAATTAAACAAAAATATTTAGCCCAATGTCTTACAGATGTACCCTATCTTTCCTCTATCCCGATGAGTCTTCTCATTGAAGTATCTATGTTCCATCATCATTACACCTAAATTGCTTGCTACGATAGCTATCCTCTGATTAACAAACCTTCTGTTTTTTTTCCTATGGCTTTCTCCATAACCAGGATTCTCTAGACTAGTCTGCCAGTTATGGCTAACCACAATATCACTGTTCCTGAGCAACTGGTCTTGTTTTATTTTTTTAATATGCAATATGTCCTTACTCATGTTAGAATACAGGATTATTATAGGGATACAGACTATATTATTTCTCTCAAATGAAAATAATACAGTTTTGCTCTTCAGTCCCTTCTGCCATGTTATTTGAAACTGGATGGAGTATTTTATTTATTTTACATTTTTTAACCCGGAAATTCCGACTGGACCAGGTCCATTTTCAGCGGAGGCCCGAGGAGAAAAGCTCCAACATCAAGTTATACAAATACAGTACATCCAGCATAATACACAAAACAGGTTACATCATGTATGCTGAGCATAGTAATATAACAAAAATTAATAAAAATACTCCATGTAATAGAAGATATAGAACATGGGTAAAAAGACAATGTCAGTCACACATTGGTAAGAAAAGAAAATATATCAAGTAAGATTCTACAGTTAAAAGTACCCTTTCAGATGACCAAGCCTACAGGGGATCAGAGCTCCAGCATGTGATCAGAGAGGAATTTGGGGAGTTAATAGTAGTATGGGTAGGGTTATGTGATACAAGGGCATAACCAGGTACTAAGAAGGTGTGATTTGAGGGAGTTTTTGAATATGGATGTGGAGGGGGCAGTGGACACGGATAGGGGAAGAGAGTTCCAATTTCTGGCAACGGTGTGGAAGTAGAGTGCTTTCCCTGCATTATTGTTAGCCTTGGTGATGGAGAGGAGAGATTTTTCACTGGATCTTAGTTACCGGTTTGCAGTATAGATAGAAAGTAGGTTGGATAATGAGGGTTTTTATTCAGGATATTTGAGAATATTGTAGGCTGTGCCCAGCTGGTGATAGTTAAGTAGCTGTGGTAGCTCAAGCCATTTTAGTTATTTTAGTGCAGCACAGTGATGGGTTCTATAGGTTGAGTTAGTAGCAAACTTGGCTATTTTATTGTAGCATGATTCTAGTTTGTCTAGGTCACATTGTCTGATTTGGGTAAAGATTGGTGCTGCGTATAATAGAGTTGAGAGGAGGTGGCTTTGTGCAAGAGTGACTTTTGCTTTTTGTGAGAGAAAGGACTTATGCCTGTATAGGGAGCCTAGTTTTTTGTGTACTAGTTTTATGGTATGTGAGATGTGAACATCAAAGTGGAGATTATTGTCTATTTCAATGCCCAGAAGTTTGATGTGGTTAGAAGGGGAGATGGTGGTGCCATCCTTAGATGTTATGGTAAAGGAGAGTTTTTTTTTTGATCTATTAGGGGTAAATAGTAGCAGTTTTGTCTTTTTGGGATTTCAAATTAGTTGGATACCCGATATCCATTTTTCTACTGAGATAAAGGTATCTTGAGTGAGTGTATGTAGGATGGTGGGAGATGAGGTGGAGCAGATCAGGGTTGAATCATCCGCATATTGTATGAGTATGGCATGCTGCGTAGAGCATTTGAGGTTATTTGTGAAAATAGAGAACAATAGTGGGCCCAGTATAGAGCCCTGTGGGACACTTATGGTGGTTGGAAGTTGTGTAGACAGAGTTCCTTTCCACTGGACCGATTGTTGCCTGTCAGACAAGTAGCTTCTGAACTAGGCTATAGTAGAGGAGGTGAAGGATAATGATGTTAGCGAGTCTATTAGAATGGAGTGGGAGACCATATCAAATGCTTTTGAGAGGTCTAGGAAAATGGCTGACACATATTTGTTATTCCTGTGAAGGTTTATATAATTAGTGAAGGATAGAAGGGCTATGGTAGGGCTGTGATGTGGATGAAAACCGTGTTGTGTGGTAGATAGTAGATTGTGTGTGTTAAGAAATGTCATCAATTGCAAGTGAATGCATTTCTCAAGAATTTTGGATAAGGGGCAATGGATGGCAATAGGTCGGTAGTTGGAGAATTCATAAGAATTACCTCCTTTATGAAGAGGAATGATGTGAGATAGTTTCCAGAGTTTGGGTATGTAGGATTCTAGTATGGAGCAGTTGATAAGGATGGAGACAGGATATGATAGGGAGTCACTAGCCATTTTTAGGTATGCAGCAGGTATGTTATCAGCTGCTAGTGTGGTTGGCTTTAGTTTTAGGAGGAGTTTTTTGATAGTTGAGGTGGGCACTGGTGATAGGCTGAAAGAGGGGGTGGTGTGGATAGATTAGGGTGTGACTGAGGTAGACTGTTTTTGGTTATTTGACTGGACAGGGCTAAGATGGATTTAGTAAAATGGTTATTAAAT
Source organism: Protopterus annectens (assembly GCF_019279795.1). Classification (NCBI taxonomy): domain Eukaryota; kingdom Metazoa; phylum Chordata; order Ceratodontiformes; family Protopteridae; genus Protopterus; species Protopterus annectens. The sequence continues at coordinate 1,864,075,736 of NC_056739.1, forward strand.
TTCTGGGGTTGTGGTTTTGCCTGGCTTAGTAAGGAGTTAATGGCATGCCAGAATTTTTGTGGACTATTTGAATATTTCCTTTGGGCACTAAGAAAATAGTTTTGTTTGTTTGTTTTGGATTCAGCCTTGGCCTTGTTTCTAAGCTGTTGATAGTATTGTCTGGAGCTAGGGGTTTTGTCACTTTTCCAGATTTTTCAGGCTTTATCTCTAGCTTTTAGTAAGGCTCTGGTGTCCCTATTTAGCCAGGGTGCATGGTTGGCTTTAACTCTGATCTTTCTGCTGGGAGCTAGACTGTTAAAGATGTTAGAGAAGGTAGTACTGAAGTAGTCTACTGCCTGGTCTAACCCGAGTGTCCGTAGTGGTTCCCAGTTGCAGTGGCTTAGGACAGTATTTAGGTATCATGGGGTAAGGTTACGGTCATCTTGTACAAATTTGTAGACTACTGGTTCGGGGTGATTTGAGTGTTTCTGGAGTAGGAAGCTGGGGAGATGATCACTTAAGTCATCTGGGAGACAGCCTACAGTATAGTTTTGTTTGGGATAGTTGGTTAGTAGAAACCATTTAATTCCTTTACATCCCTTCCAAATTAACCTGCATTTAACTAGGTTAAGAACTAATTGACTACATCCAGGCTACTCTTCTTCCCTCTTCTCAGCCCATTATAGATACACATGTCTCAGCACGAAGGCTTTCTTAAAGCCTGCAATATAAAGAACACAGCTAGACAATGTTGTCTACTCCACATGCTTGAACAGTCCTTAAGATTATCTGCCTTTCCACTCCCACCTCTGACTGACTACTTGATGTATTGGAAGAAGGTATTGGAGGACCACTGACTATTGCTCTGTATAGCTTTTATACATGCACGGTCTCTCTCTCTCTTCAGGTCAGAAGCCCAAGCAGTGCAGAAGGAATGTGCCAAACAGCTGGATCAATTCCTGGGTTATGAGGGCCCATTGGATATGTTCAACATAAATGACCCACATAAATTTTCTTACTGGTATTTTGAATACCAGGTCTCTTTTGTCCATGTGTGTTTGCAGTGTGGTCCACGTCAACAGACACACCAACCTTTCACTGTTCCATTCCAGTACTATTTGTTGTCCACTGTGTAATCGGTCAGTCTTTGATGTGGCCAACCAGAGGAACATCCTCCCATGTTAATGGCTGTCTTGCTGCCAAAACTCTCCCCAGGAACTCCATAATACTAAATGCCTCATAATATAAGAGGAGGATCAGAACCACCCTTTTCACATAAACAGTGCAAATTTTGGCTAACCTTATACAAGCCCTATATTACTTCTGGCAACATATTTCTGCCAGTTGTTAATCTCTGATCTCCTGTACATACGTGCACTCACTTTTTTGACATCGTCTGAACTGCTCAGTGCTTTAGTGATACCCTGTATTCCCCTCATGCCTAAAATGCAAAATTCAAGGCTGCCTGGTTATCTTAAAAGACCTTGCCCCAACTTGTGCATTAGATACCTTACCACAAGGCATATGGATAATATATTTTTTCATGCTGGCAGACGTACAAAAACGTACTGCAGGCCCCACTATACACTTTTCTGGGGCTTGGGGCCAAATACTCCCATATCAACCAACCTGCTCTTTGCTTCCATTCTGCCAAACCTCCTATGATATATATGCCGGGTTCTCTTTTGCTGTGAAGATCAGTGACTGAAATCTGTGCAAATCAGAGTGGGAGTGACTTTCAACTATTGTGCTCTGCTGCCAAGGAAAATAACATGCTGAAAAAGACATGGTGGTCATTAAGCTGTGAAAAACAAAAGGGTCCTGGACTCTATCAGACTTTGATCCTTAAGCTGTGAAAAGGAAACTTTTTAGGTGGGCCCGAACCCTAATAGTCTTGGACATTTTATGAATAATGCACACCATCACTACTTCTTAATTAAATGGAATGCCATCTGCTTATTTGATAATTCTTGCTGCCATGCCATCAAAGATGCCCAGATGAATTATTTCTTAAAATGAATTATTTTACTGCACAGATGCTGCAAGGGTGTGTGTCCAGCACAATCAGAATTAATTTCGAGGCTTTAGGCTTGTTAAACCTCTTTCTGGAGTTTATGAATTATTTAGATAACTGGTTATTATCCAGAATGATTAAAGGTTTGTTGAATGTTAAAAGGGCCTCTAAAGATAAGAGAAAGAGAACTGGCTGACACCTATTGGCTGTTATTATTACAGGGTTATTTATTTCAGCAGCAAATGTTTAACATGTGGGCAGCTTTGCTCTTTTGCTTTTATGTGGGTGCCTTTCGCTCCAATGAATTGTTGAGTTCTTTTTATTGGGAAGATGTGGTCATTCATAACAGCTTCATAATGATTTGGTGGGGAAGTCTAATCAAGCGGTAAGGGGGCACCAGGTCCACTTAGATAGATCAAGAATCCAGGTTATCTACCCTGCCTACTGGTTCAGCATGTTCAGCAGGATGGTTTCTTAAGGAGAAAAGACAGTATTGTTTTTTAAGTCATGGACCAGCAGGCCTGAAAAATTCTGTGATACTAATGCTACCATAGTTAAAGCCCTTATAGGTTCATTGGTTCACATCTGTTTACTTGGCTAGTGACCCCAAGTGCCTTTTTAAGCCTAACCATGAATCCCAAATCTCTGAAAAGTTGTGGTACCCTTGATAAGTGTAAGCAGGGACTTGGGAAGTGAAACATTTACAAGCAGGGGCCTGGGTGATGAATCATTTACAGCCTGCCTGTGTCCACTAGAGACATAGATGCCAAACGAGGGATGAATTTTCTGTTCCCCATCCAATTATCTAAGGTACACCTGAATTTGGTTGGGGAGGAACTCTGCTTTACATGGATGGGAAGCCTGTTCCACAAAAAGGGTTGTCTCTGGGATACATACCTGTCGCTCCTGCAGGATATATATCGCAGGCAAGGTTGAAGTCTTCAGAATAGGTAATTCTGATGCTGTTTGTTTTGAAGATATGAAGGAGGTCCATCACAGTGGGATCTGACATTATCTTGCATGCCAGGCATAGATCTCCCATCAACAGTGTGTAGGAGATGAATGTAAGGATAGAACCTTGGGGTGGTCTGCAAAGGAAATGTTACTTGCACCCTGTATACCTTTAGAGAAGAACCACTGTGGATGTCCCAGTTGTTGGATATGCCTGGTTAGGTACATACCAAAGGAAGCATTGTACTCAATGATAGGTCTGATGAATGTTGAATGCAGTGGAAAAATGACTTCCTTAAACAAAGATGCCATACCTTTGTTTATAAGTTGCACAACATAGAATAATTTCCTCACTACTGTAGACATGTGAGGGCCAAAGGCTAGATTACTGTCTATGTTTATCTCCAAATCACTGACTACTGGACCAACTCTTATTGGTGTGTCATCAATCCCAAAGGATACTATTATGCATTTCTTGGCATTTAGTTTTAGTCCATGGTAACATTTGTTTTGCTGAGTGATTCAATGACAGCTCCTATTTTGCATTTGCAATCATCTGCAAATTTAGTCAGCCAGAAACCATTGACACTGGCTTTCATTTCAGGGAAGTAAACAACAAATAGGAGTGGTCCCAGGACTAATATCTGAGTAACTCTGCTTGTGACTGGCCTCTTTCTAGAGGTTGACTCCCCAAGTCTAACTTCCTGGGTCCTGTTGGTGAGCCAGCTGGCTATCCACTGGGTGACATAAGGATTTGTACTTACCCTCTTAAGTTTGTCTTCAATGCCTGAGTGAGGTATTGTGTCAAATGCTTTGGCCAGGTCAAGGTAAGCAGTGTGAACCATTTTGTACTCATCCATTGCTTTGGTGACCTTCTCAAAGAAGTCCACTAGGTTGAGTAGACATGGGCTGCCCTTGATGAAACCAAACTGAGTTAGGTCCAGTGTCTGGGTGGTTTCTTGTGTCATTATCGATCATTTCTATGATAATTCTTTCCATGGCTTTGCATATTAGACTAGTGAGACTTATGGGTCTGTAATTTCTAGGGTCTGTAGATGGCCTGCCTTTATGCAGAAGGATGACTGTGGCAGTTCTCCATTCATGAGGACTAAAGCCTGTTTGGACATTACAGTTAAATAGCAATTGCCAAGATTCTGATAGGTCATGTTTCTTGCTATTTAGAAGGCATCCTAGAATATTGTCCGGGCCACTGATGCACTGTTCTTCGCCTTAGAGGGAGTATTAAGGAACTGTTCCCTAGTGATAGCAGGGGAAGTTATATTTGATGGAATTTCCTGAGGCAAGGTTGAGGTGGAGAGAGGGGTATAGTTGGAGATGAATTTGTCACCCAGGAGGTTTGATATATCTTCTGGGTCAGTACAGGAGGCTCCATTTACAATGAGCTCTGCACACAATTGTGTATCACCTAAGAGGCTGTGGACATAGCTAAAGAATGTCTTGTGGCTGTCCTTAGCGTGGGAGGCCAAATTTACCTCAAATTTGGCTTTGGTGGACATTATTTCTCCTCTGAGTTGTTTGTTTAGTTTGATGAGAGTGCTTTTATCCTGATGAGTGTTACACCTTCTAATTTTGCCATAATTTTCTTCCTTGTGTTATACAGATAATTGATGTTGTGATTCCACCAGGGTGGCTTGTTTTTGAGTTATATCGGTACTTATTTCTGGTGAATACAGCTGCCTCTATGCAGTACTTAACATGCTTGTACAGGGTTTCTGTGTTCTGTGGAGGCAGCAATGTTTTCAAGGTTTATAGTGGCTTATTTTACCAGCTTATCACCTCATAGTAGGAAGTTAGCGTTAGAGTACTTCTTGATTATTGCAGGGTTATCTGGGGTTCTAGGTTTTATTTATACTTCAAAGAAACTATTTTGTGGTCTTACATCTCTGAAATTATTTTTGCTGAATAGTTGCATACTTGACCTGCAACAACTTTATTACAAGCTGAGATAAGTACAAACTTGCAGTGTTATAACATAGTACTGCATTTTTTTCTGTTTCATTGTTTCATTGAATATTGTGTTAAAATAGTACTGCATTTATCTGCTTATTTATTTGTTTACTGAAAATTGTGAGCTCTCTCTGTGTCTGCAGTTAGTTGGTTTATTCTTCTCACTTCATTGATATTCGGTGTAGAAGTCTTAGCCTAGAGGGCTTCTCTGTGCCTTAAAGTCTTAGTCCCTTATTTCTGAAATTATTTCTGCTGAATAGTTGCATACTTGAGCCGCAACAACTTTATTACAAGCTGAGATAAGTACAAACTTGCAGTGTTATAAGATAGTACTGCATTTTTTCTGTTTTATTGTTTCATTGAATATTGTGTTAAAATAGTACTGCATTTATCTGCTTATTTATTTGTTCACTGCAAATTGTGAGTTCTCTCTGTGTCTGCAGTTAGTTTTCCCCACCCACCCTTCCTGTTCTTGTTTTGGTATTAATCTTGGTGGCTTTGGAACTGACTGCCCCTCCTGTAAATTTGTGTTTGAACACTCCTTCTGAGCCCATCTCATTTGCTCACTCAACCGAGTACAGTGAGGTCATATTTTGATTTCAGACACTCCTACCATTCCCATCTGTTCAGCCCTGTCCGAGCTCTATTCTAGTCTAGTCTCATTAGCTCATCCTGCCTAATACAGAGAGAACATCTGAGTAGGCTTACCCACTTAGGCCCTGAACTTGTCTGATTGAAGACTGCTGAAACAAGGCTCTGTTCTGAGTTTGTTTTAATGGTTAATTGGGTAATTTGTTTAAATCAGTTTGCTTGTTTTCCTTTGTTATATTAAAAAAATTGCACTTTACCTGCTTTTACTGTATTTGTGTTTCTTCCTACTTTATTACCTTATTTTGCTTTTGTCTCTTCTTAAAAGTACTCACCTGTGTTTATTCTGCTGCATTTATTACTGCTTGGTAGTAGCCTGATTAAATTGTAACTGTTATTACTGTTATTCAAGTCTTTTGGTTAAAGCACTTGGGCTTCAGACCAGTTGTTTTACACAAAAGGTTTGTGGTCTGCAATGTTGTGGCAGGACAGGTAGCTTACATATTTCTAAGTTGTGAATTGCTGATTGAAGGCTCAGTGTCTGTTATTCTAAAAGTGTATTAGTTCTGGTTAAGCACTTGGGCTCCAGGCCAGTTATTTTACATTAAGAATGTTTGTGGTCTGCACTCTTGTGGGAGGAGAGGCCAGTTTCTGCCCATCTGAGCTGGGAATTTCTGGCTAAAGGCTTACTGTGCCTGCTTATTTGAACTGTTTTTCTGATATTGGTGCACCTTGTCTGCTGTAGCATAGACTAGATTCAGGCCTGCTGAATCTAGCTTTGTTTGTATAACTTGAGCACTAATCCAGGCCATCTTTTTTGGAGAAGGTTCCCCTGCACCCTAGTGGCAGGAGTGTATGGTTAGTACTTGTCTGATTGAAGACTGCTGGAACAGGTCTCAGTTTTGAGTTTTTTTTACTGGTTAATTGGGTAATTTGTTTAAATCAGTTTGCTCGTTTTCTATTGTTATAAAAAAATTGCACTTTATTCATCTGCCTTTACTGTAATTGTGTTTCTTCTCTCTTTATTACCTTATTTTGCTTGTGCTTCTTCTTAAAAGTACTCAATTGTATTATTCTGCTGCAGTTATTACTGCTTGGTAGTAGCCTGATTAAATTGTAACTGTTATTCTATGTCTTTTGGTTTAAGCACTTGAGCTTCAGACCAGTTGTTTTACATTACGAAGGAATGTGGACTGCATTGTTGTGGCAGGACAGGTAGCTTGCATCATTCTAAGTTGGGAATTGCTGATTGAAGGCTCAGTGTCTGTTATTCTAAAAGCACACGCATTCTGGTTTAAGCACTTGGGCTTCAGGCCAGTTATTTTACATTAAGGAGGTTTGTGGTCTGCACTCTTGTGGGAGGAGAGGCTAGATCCTGCCCTTCTGAGCTGGGAATTTCTGGTTAAAAGCTTATTGTGCCTGCTTATTTGAACTGTTGCTTTCTGAAATTTGTGTGCCTTGTTTTCTGAAACCCAGAAGTTAGTAGTTTATTGGTCATTTTGGGCTAATTTCTATTGCTTTCATTTCCCTGCTATAAAAAATGCATTTGCGCATTTTTTGAGCTTGTATTCAGCTCAGCGAGTACCTGCCAGGTGTCCTGCAGATTTCTACAGCAGCAGAGAGACAAAAGAGAGAATTTGGAGTGATTAAGCATCCTTTTTCTGCATTTTCTTGCTGTCTTTAACTAATTCTGCCTAAAACACTAATTGTTTAACGTTTCTGTGACTTAAAAAGCTTGTTTCTGCTGCATATTGTACTTGCAGCCTGCACTTGAACTAAGTCATTTTTGTGTTTAAATAATCTGTTTAACTTTTGCAGGCTGCACACTAAAGTGCGATAGCCATTTCTGTGCATTTAGTGTTTTTTAATGTATCCGCTTTATTTTCTGAAAAAAACAAACCCCTCCCCCAAAAAATATACTTGTTTATCACCTTTCTAAACTAGTATTGTGCAGTTTTCAGGTTATTGCTGAATTCAGGGCTGTGTTACAAGTTTCTGTGTTGCCCATACCTTACTTGGATAGAAGGAAGTTTCTCTGTTCACCTGTGAAAGAGTGGAGCTTTGAGCAATCTATCTGTCCCTGGATGAGTGGTTTCAGCCCAGAAGTTAGTAGTTTATTGGCCATTATGGGTTAATTTCTCTCTCTTTCATTTCCCTGTTATAAAAAACGCATTTGCATGGTTTTGCGCACCGGGCAGCGCCGGTTAGCTAGGGTTAAACAATTCCCGGGTCCACGAAGTCTACTCTTCAATTTTTCCCTTGGAACTAGACAAACTTTCAACTTAAGCACTCAAATCATTAATTTCACAGCCCAGCACTTGCTCAAAACTCATAACAAGCACTAATTAACCATAGCACTAGACGCCCCTATACTGTCCAGAAGGACAAGGCTCTCTATTCGTCCCTACCAGCCAATCGGTAAAACAGCTCACTTTACCTATTCAAGCATGTCCAAAGGGCAGTTTCAGGTGTACTCTCCAGTCTAACTGCTGAATCTGGACATTTTGAGATAATGTTACAACTGCCTCATGTACACCGACAACCCTCTCCTCCTACCACCAAACACTAATATATGCGAGAGATGCAATTATACAGCCAAACTGGAGGCAAAGCTCTCACAACCCAAGACTGGAACTCACAGTCAAGAGTAGAACGAAAGTACTTGCAACACATCATTGGTCTCACATAGACCTACTTAACCAACACTGGCAAATAACACACATAAATACACAAAAACATACTCGGAGGCTCTAAATAAAAATCTGCAAAAGCATCCGAGACCTCCAAGGCAGACACCCAAACAACCTCCATGCCCCATCACAAACCATGAAACACATACTTCACATAATCAGTGTGCCATGCAATCACAGCCCTTAAGGCAAAATAACATACCCAACACTAGTAATAGGCAACTCTATAGTCAGGCACACTGATGTCCCACTAACTAGGCCGGACAAGGAGAAGGTTACAGTTAGCTACCTGTCAGGCTCCAGGATCTGCCACATAACACAAGCACTCAGGTCACTCCAGAACAAGGAGAAATACGACTCTGTCATTGTCCATGTTGGTGTGAATGATCTGAGACGTACCTCCCTGGACTACATGAAAAGCGACATGGAAGAGCTCTCTGATCACATAGCCCAAGCTGGTATGACCCTGACCCTGAATAGCATCCTGCCCTCACCAAGAATGATGCCACAGTATAAAGAAAAATTTAATTTCAACAATTGGCTAAGTTTCTGGTGTCATTCAAAGGGGATCCTGTATCTGTCTGCCTGAGATGACATGCTCGACAAGTCACGTTGCTTTGCAAGAGATGGCTTGCACCTCTCACCCTTAGGCTTTTGAAAACTAGCCAAGGCTTTTGCTGCCCCCATAGTGCCTTTTTTAAGCAAGGCTCAAAAGACAAACCCACCACCGTAAATAGCACAAGTAACCAAAAACTAAGGGTAATGCTAGTCAACACCAGAAGTGTAAACCTCAAAATGCATGCACTCAAGGTACTCCTCAGTATGGAGAACATCGGTATCTGTGCAGTAACAGAAACCTGGTTTAAGGCTCCAGGGACCACCCCAGCACTACCAGGCTATAACTCATACAATATTTTTCGGTCACAGAACCCTGACAGAAACACAAAAGGCGGGGGTGTATCCATATTCATCAAGGATACCCACACCTCCAGGTTAGTGGTGCAGCACAATGCCTCAGAGATCATCCATGTGCAACTAACAATGGGCAAAACTGCAATTCAAATTGTAGCTTGCTACAGATCAATAACCATGACCCAGGACCCCCATTCTGCATTTCTGGAGACACTGGAAAATATGAAGGTCCTACCAAATGCCCTAATATTGGGTGATTTCAATTACCCAAACATTAACTGGGAGAACTATTCAAGTACTAACTCCCTTGCCCAACACTTTAACCAATAAATGCCTTGGATCAACTGGTCAACACCCCCACCAGAGGTGACAACATATTGGACCTGGTCATCACCAACATGGGCAACCGGGGTTCTACACCAGAGGTCAACCCTTCACTGGTTAGATCAGACCATAGACTAATCCCTCTGGATATCCACATTCTGCCCCCTCCCCACCCCCAATTAAGGAAACCACCATGAAAAGCATTTTAAAAGCAAACTTCACATTACTTAAGACAGAGGTGGAAAGGTTCACAGCCACTATGCTAAAGGAAAATGCTGTCCAAGCTGCTGAATCCCTTACAAAGGCACTCTATGGCACCTGCAAGAATGCATGGATCTTGCTATCCCAAGCAAAACCAAGACTCGCTCCTCCAAGATAAGGAAACCAGTCTGGTGGACTCCTGCCATAAACAAGCTATACAATATAAGGAGGAAACTAGTACAGAAAAGAGTAAATTCCCAAGAAGGAAAGACATTCCTGATCAGTATCAGCAAGAAAGTATGATCCCTCATAAAATCATCCAAAGCTAGCTTTGAAAGAAAAATTGTCAAGGACTCCAAAGATAACCACAAAACATTCTTTAGCTATGTCAAGAACCTAAGTGGAAACTCTCAGATCTGCTTTGAGTTAGTGCAGAATGGCACAAAATTCACTGAACTGACTGATATTGCCAACATTCTGGCAGACAGGTTTAGTGCAAACTTCACCCCACTCTCACCCCCTAAAGGGCCCATAACCATGCCAGAATAATGTACAGCCCCAGAAATCACTGACACACAGGTTAAAACAGCCCTATCCAAAGCCAAAAACACAGCTTCAATGGGACTGACGGTGTCCCAGGCTGTGTCTTACACAAACTCCAAAATTAACTAACCCCTCACCTAAACACATTGTTCAAACTCTGCCTCTCTACAGGCTATGTACACATAGCGTGGTGCACAGCAACAGTTATCCCACTCCACAAAGGTGGAGCTACAACGGACCCCATGAACTATCGCTATATAACCATGACTAGCCTGGTCTGCAAGGCTATGGAGTGCATCATCATGGAACTCATTAACAGAGACACTGGGAACCTCCAAACACTGGACCCTACCCAGTTTGGCTTTGTTAAGAGCAGATCATGTCTCCTAAACCTGGTGAACTTCTTTGAAACAATTACCAAGGCTTTAGATGAGGGAAAGGAGGTCCACACAGCCTACCTAGACCTCACAAAGGATTTCAACACCATTCCCCATTCTGGTATCATAGGCAAGCTCAACAGCCTGAATATAAACCCCTATGTCACGAGATGGGTTGCCAATTGGCTCACGGATAGAACCCATATGGTGAGAGTTGCAGGCTCTATGTCCGACTCTAAACCAGTTATAAGTGGCATCCCCCAGGGCTCAGTCCTGGGACCCATCCTGTTCAATATATATTTCTCAGAGGTACAGACAAGCACAGGAGGACTATGGCTGACCAAGTTCGCAGACAACTGCAAACTGGAGGCCATAATTGACTCTCCAGCTGATACAGACATCCTCCAGAAGGGTCTCACTGAGACGACACCTGGTGTCAAAATCATGGCCTCTAGCTAAATGCCAAAAAGTGCATAGTCATCCCCTTTGGAAAAAACAAAGTACCTGCGGACTATCACATATGTGGTAGTCCCCTAAACACAGAAAATGAAATAAGGGATCTGGGGACCCAAGTAGATAGTAAGCTCTCCTTTGATAATTATATCGCCAAGGTGGTTAGAAAATCCTTCTATGTGACCCACCTAATCACAAAAGGATTCACATCTAGAACAAAAGAGGTTATTGTGCTCCTCTACTCATCACTCATCAGACCCATCATAGAATACAACGCCCCATTTGGGATGTACCTTACAAGACACCTGCAACAGCTGGAAAGACCACAGAAGTACCTCACCAAGAGGATTACTGGCCTAAAACAGATGCCCTATGCAGCCCGAATGAAGAAACTCCAGCTGTAATCGGTTGCATACTGCCTACTCAGATGTGATCTCTGCCTGACATACAAGGCCATGTCCAACCCAGAATTGATGGACATGCTCCACCTAAAAAAAAATCCCTGAGAGCCACACGCTCTAGGGATCTAAACCTCACAATAATGATAAATAGGACTTGCTGGAGGGATAGTTTCCTGACCCAGAGACTCACCGTGCTTTGGAACAGGATTCTAATCTACATTAGGCAGAACCCCACACTAACACTCTTCAAGAGAAACCTTGATGAGTGGATGGGAAACAGAAAATTTACCCCAGGGATCACTGCAGGGCTCTGCTGGACAGCGGCACAGGGAACTAATGGCTCTGCTGGACAAAGGCACAGGGAACTAATCTAAGGGTGCATCGAAAACCAACACATTCTGGCTAGGCTTACATATGCCCTCAGGCAGATAGCCTATTAGTTACCTATGAACCTTAACAGAGAAAATAATACACTGGGAGTGTGCAGCACTCTCCTGTATTAGTGTGGACCAGATCCAGTATGGTTGTACCCCTGGTTGATGTATTGCCAATCTGGTCCAGGGAATTTGTGTTGTATATAATTCCCAGTTAATATTGGGGTAAATAAAGTCACCCATAAGTATGGTATTGGGTTGGACCTTACTCAGTTTAAATACATGGTATGGCTTTCCTGGGCCATAGATGGTGGCCTATTACTTGAAAGGAAGTGGTATTGGATTTTAACCATGGTGATTTAAATGTAGAGATACTCAAATGGATTGTCCTGTTTGAACAGCCTTAAAGCATATTTATTTTTGATGTAAATCAAAACACTTCTACCTTTAGTCCCTGCCTGTGCAGTAGCTGGCCTAAATATGTGGAAGGCATTATAACCTCACACTGTCGGTGTGCTCTCTGCTGATTTTAAACCATGTCTCAGTGACTGCATGAGCATTAGCATTCTCTAGGGAGAAGAGGTGAAGATAGCTTTTAGGGAGTGAGTTTTTTTTGTTTAGACTCCTGGCGTTGAGCAGTGACACCTTTAGATTTTCTTGGTTTTGATTTGCATTGCCTAAAAAAAGTTACTATGGGGTAGGACAATGTTTTAGATAATATTGAAAGCTTAGAGTGGAGAGGCTCAGACAATCCCTGGCAAAGCAGTGTTGTCTGTTGTTCATCTCCTTTCATGTTGGTAAATATTGCGCCCCCTTACAATGGCACCAAAAACTAAGCCAATTATTAAAGTCTGTCAGCTTTTGTTGGTATTGTAGCATCATCCTTGGTGAAGGTAAAATGCTCCTCAATTCTAGGCTCGTACCAGCCTGGGAGACATAGTCTGAGAGCTCCATGATGTATATCTTCATATAGTCTAGGGAGGTACATCTCAGGTCATTGACATCCACCAGGTCTATGACTGAGTTATGCTGGTACTTGTAGCCACTGACTTGAGTGCATTCATAATGTAGTGGATCCTGGCTCCTGATAAGCAAATGACCATGACTATCTCCTTACTCAGCCTGGTGAGAGGGACATCAGTGGGTCTCACAATGGAGTTTCCAATGACCAGAATGTTGGCTTGTGGTGACGTGCTTTATGACCTTAGGAGTAGAGGCTTCATGAGATTTGGCTGTATGCGTTGATGTGGGTGTTGTTCTGAAAGAGTGCATGTGGGCTGCTGAGGGTTTTTAGTATATTTACTTCATCTAGGAGGGCTTTTGGGTTTAAGATGGTTACATTTAAGTGCCTCAACATATGTGGGTCTATGTGTCTGCTTTGAATTTTGTGTGGTGGGTGCAGACTGTGTATTACTGAAAACCCTAGGAGTGTTTTTATGTGAGAGCTTTGCCTCCAGTGACATTGTGTAAATGCATCTCTCACATACTCAGCTTGTTTGAGAATTAACTGGCTGTCAGTAAACATGATGCAATATCTACATAGCCTCTTGATGCTCATATCCACCAAGCTGGTAACGGAGATAGTGGGAATGTTCATATCCATGATAACAGACCCTTTTTTATTGATTAGACAGCTGGAGTGAGAATATAAAGTAATGTCAGGAGTATCCGGTTTGCAACTCTGGTGGCAGTGCTTGTCAATGCCAACTAGCTGTCCTGTGTGCAACTAGGAATTGGTGAAATTTCAATGGTGCTTTTACAGGAAACATGTCAACTCAAGGTATATGTGTCTATACAGGTTAGGGTTGCCACCTCTCCAGTTTTTTCTGGACTATCTGGAAATCAAACCGATTGTCCGGTAGTCAGGAAAACACCGTACAAACTCCAGTATTCTCTTTTGAAAAAAGGAACAAACTATCTGAGTTTTTTTAAATCGGCACATTTGCTATGCCTTTTACAGAAAATCATAGTAAATCGAAAGAAAACAGGCATCAGAAATGGAAAAAGATGGTGTTCCCCATCAGCTGATGTCATAAAGATGTCACAAAATGGGTGGAATGTGGATGGTAGTGGGGGAGGAAATGGGCAGGGTTATGGGTGATGTGAGGATTGTGGCCTTTCTCTGGTTTTACCCACAATGAAAGGTGGCAACCCTAATACAGGTCAATGCCAAATGCTTGAAGGGAAAGTTATAAGTAGACCCTGGTTATGTATTGATGAAGTATTTAGGCAGATATTCTGAAGTTAGAAGCAAATCAAACAGTACGTACTGAAAAGAAAGAATTAGCTTGTCAAGAATGATGAAAAGAGGGAAGTCACCTGAATCGCTACTGCATGGCTACTACTTGGCTGCTACTGGTCTTACTACAGCTTCACTCCACTGAGATACAATGCTCCTTTGCTTCTTCTCTCACCAGAAGCAAAACAGTAGCACCATATCCCTCAGCTGTCCAGATTTTCAGAGAATGCCCAGATTTGTGCCTCATATTTTTGGTCTATTCCTCATAAAATTTGTGGTTTTCTGGCAAATCGCTGAGATAATCTGAGTATTGAAATAAATAACTAAATAAATAAATGACATATGTGTGAGTTTCAGACTTCATATCCTTCAGAAAATGTATGTTAACACATACCCTGTTATTGTGGCAACATTCTGAGTTTATAGGAGCAATATTTAAAATCTGTCCCTATTTTTGGGCCTTTGTTCCCCCATTTTGATAGGCTTTGTACAGATTTCTTGCACTAAGAGGTTGGGAGATATGAGTAGCACCAATCCCAAGATGGTAGGCAGGCCACAGCCTGTTTGGTGATCCATAGTCTTTTCCCAGATGATACAAGGGTATGTAGGCTTGTTGTAGCCTTTTCCTGGTAGGTGCTTTGAATAGCAACCAGATCATTTAGGAAGGTCAAGCACAGACACGCACTGCCCAACCAGAAAACAGTCAGGAATCAATGCACTTTGCTCCTTCCCTCACCAGGAGCAACATGTAAGTACAAATTCCAAGCTGGCACCTATGAAGCAGTTATTAGGCTTTCCAGTAATCAACAGTCTCCAGGAAGTAATGCCCCTATCCTCCTTTTCTTACCAGGAGCAAAACAGAAACACTAATCCCGAGAGGACTACTGAGAGCAGAATGTATGCTCTCCAGTAGTTGATGGTCTTGGAGTAGATGTTGCAGATTTTAAAGGTAAAATAGAAAATGGGTTAATATCATAAGCACTGCAGTGTGCACCAAGCAGTTAAATATGAAAGAGGGGAAAAGTTAAGCTTTAGCTGTCTAAGTGTAAAGCCAATAATTTTAAAAGAGAAAGACAGATTAGAAGGGGGTAGGCAGTTTGTATTGTGGTTCTGTGGAATACATTGGGGCGACCAATAAATTTAAATAGTTGAAGAGGTGTGATTTCACAAAGTGATAATTTTGTGCTTACTCACAACTGTCTGTGAAAGAGAAGAGGGCAGTAAATTTGCTATAAGGGCAGGCAACTAGAAAGATAGTTGAGTTTAAAAAGACAACGACGCCAAGTGGGATGGAGCTCAAAAACTTAATTTTTGTGTGAATCACAAGAGAGACACAACTGTGGTCTCTTTCCAAGTTTATATATGTAGTTATAAGTAGAATATAAGTAGAATACAAGTAAAACACAGTGTAAAGAAAATGTCACAAAATACCAAAATAGAAGAAGGCAATAAAACAATACAAAATACAAGAAAGCAAAAACAAACTAACCTTTCCCTCATAGCAAGTTGTGCCAGAGTCTGGTGAGCTTTTCCAGTAAAGCCATGGTATACATTCACAAGAGTGTTTATCTCATTCCTTTAGGATAGGCCACACATTTGATCTTGCAGTGGAAGGCTATTCCATCAAAGTATTGAAAATGAGAGGGAGGTTGGTTTCTGATGCATTTTTGTCTTATATAAGGAAATAACACCATGAATTTGCATTACAGGAAAGGAGTTTGTCTGGATTTTTTTCTCTCCAAACTTCTTTATTAAATTTTTACATATGTAAAGTCAAAAGTTACACCTGAATGAGTGGGAATACACCAGCAAAGTCATTAATGATAATCCAGATAGCAGCAGGTGCTGGTGTAAAAAGGCCCAGATCCAAACCCTTGAAACAGTATGCACCAAGAAATGAACTTCACGAAATAAAGACAGTAAGGGAAAACCTTCCAATAATCCACTCTTCGTTTCCACTATACCAGAATAAATCACCACGCTACCAGTAGCAATGTGGAGCAATAATTCTTTTAATAACAGTGAGCGCTTTCGGCTTCTTCAGACTGTATGACAATAAAACAATTCAAACAGCTGCTTTTTAAAACAGTACTCATCCTCCTATTGGTTGAGTAAAAACGTCACAAGTACAATAAAAAACAAGATCTACTTCCTCTTAAAGAACGCTCTAAACAAAGTCCGTTACTATCATGCTATTACATAGCCAATTTCTAAATAAACATAATATGCATTTCGTACTACATACCTATATGTAGTAGTGTGTTGAAGCAGATTTCACATAAAACATCCACAAAACAAACGGAACATAAAAGCAGGTCCAAGAGTCCTAAAAGAGACATTTTGCTAAAAATAGTAAAGAAACCTCTCTGTGGGCGACAACATTCTCTGCCGGCAGGTAGTCCAAGCAGCATATACACCTAGCACATTAGCTATATGATATGCAATTAGTTTAAATAATCGGCTGGATACAATCCTCCCTAATACATTCAGCATACAAACATTGCATTACGCTTAGCACAAAGCTTAGTACACTTACGCAGTACCTATGCAAAAACATCAAACCACGTTCCCTTCCTACTCTGCAAGCCTGACGTGGTGCGTCTAACGAAAACACCAATCAGCATTCATAGGAACATCGTCAGCTAGCATTTAAAGGTGACTATTAACAAAATGTACACTGTAAAGTGCAATAGTCTAGTCGATCTATCCACTTTAAGCGTATAGCACAGTGACGTTAAAATATAAAAATTAAAATATACATTTAAAATTCCTAATCCATTCCCTTTAGTAGATGACTTAAGATAGAAAATAAAAGTCAGAACAGAGGGAATATGGATAAAACAAACAGAGATCGGACTCTCCTCATCATAGTCCGATTCCAGCTCAGGCATGGCACATATAAACGTTCTTCTTTACACTATAAAAGAAACCTCTGGCTCTACAGATACTTAAATATCGGAAAGTGCGTGCACCTTCATAAATGAATGTGCACCTTGTAAGCTGAATGTACACAGATAATAAAGCGGGCTTTGAGGGACCCGCTATCCTGGGGATGCTAATACCTGAAGATACCATATATGGGATAATTAATAAATATAACCACTATTAAAAACACTCTTTCCTAGATCCTAGAAATACATCTAAAGGGTGAGTGTATGCAACGTAAAAAAGCAAAACTAAAGCTGAATAAAGAAGACTGTTATAACAATTACATAAAAGTAGGATTTTTTAAAATATTACCAACTTAATATATGGTAATAAGACCCAACAACGGGTAGAAAAAAGAAAAATAAAATAGGAAAAATGTACATACTGACATTTTTGTTACCACAACATGGGAATAAATAAAACACATATGAGGGGCATGTAGATTCAGGGCAACTATTTTCACACACAGAGCAGGGTGGACAGGCATACAATCGATGGCCAAAGTAATAGAGGCAAAAACATACCAAACGAGATGAAGTGTGTAAAGGTTTTCAAATGCAATAAATATGCCTATACTACAAAGAGGAAAAGTGGGAAGGTTAACAGGTTGCCTCTACTGCTTGGGTACATATAATTTCCTATTCCTAAGGAATGGTCTTACTTGTACTTTATCATTCAGACCCGGAAAATGTTCTGCTCTCAGCCTTATAATCCATCTCATTTCATTTTCGAGGGTATAGTTAATTATATCCCCTCCTCTCTTACTCTTATTTATCTTCTGAATAACAAAGAACTTAAAGGTATGGGCAACCCCATACTCCTGATGGTGTTTGGCCAGAGCATTAGTCAGTAGTCCTGTCCTAATGTGGTATACATGCTCCCTAACGCGTTCTCTAAATGACCTGTTGGTCTTGCCTACGTAAAACGCATCACATGCTACGCAGGTAGCCATATAAACAATGTCTGAACTTTCACAAGAAGTCCTGGTATAAAAATTGTATCTGCGTTTGGTATTGGGGTGTATAAAACTTATTGTTTCATCAATGAACATGCACTGGTTACATTTACCACAAGGTCTAGTGTTAATAAATTTTGTATTCTGTCTCCCTGTGTCTAAAATATTCCTAGGTTTACACAGTATCCTCTTCAAATTCGGTTGATTCTTGTATGTAATACTTGGGTGTAGTCCCACAATATCTTTCAGGTCGGGGTCTAACATCAATAGATCCCAATGTTTCTCCATAATATGTTTCAGGTCTATCGAGTCTTTAGTAAAGAACATGGAGGTTCTATACTTGTTTGACACTGAGGTGGTATCCACCACCATATTAGGCAAAGGATCCGAAAAGTAAGGTTTAGCCCTAGTGTTTCTTAGGGTACCTACATCCATTGCAATAGTTTCAAAAGTGTTACCATCATAACCTCTTTGTACAAATCTTGCTTTTAACTCCTTAAGTTCATTCTCATAGCCTCCATTAGTAGGGTTCAACCTAGATGCCCTCATTATCTGGCCCTTCATAACATTATCGAACACATACTTAGGATGCATGCTTTCTCTGTGTAGGATGGTGTTCCTATAACATAATTTCCTGTGTATATTCAGATATAACCCACTACTCAACCTATTGATACTCACATCCAAAAACGAGATGTGGTCTTCTGAGTAGTTCAAAGTAAATTTAAGGAAATCAGTTGAATTATTCATACATTCAACAAAGCCCAGCAGTTGCTCACTATCACTTTTCATAGCATGATAGTAACGGACTTTGTTTAGAGCGTTCTTTAAGAGGAAGTAGATCTTGTTTTTTATTGTACTTGTGACGTTTTTACTCAACCAATAGGAGGATGAGTACTGTTTTAAAAAGCAGCTGTTTGAATTGTTTTATTGTCATACAGTCTGAAGAAGCCGAATGGCGAAAGCGCTCACTGTTATTAAAAGAATTATTGCTCCACATTGCTACTGGTAGCGTGGTGATTTATTCTGGTATAGTGGAAACGAAGAGTGGATTATTGGAAGGTTTTCCCTTACTGTCTTTATTTCGTGAAGTTCATTTCTTGGTGCATACTGTTTCAAGGGTTTGGATCTGGGCCTTTTTACACCAGCACCTGCTGCTATCTGGATTATCATTAATGACTTTGCTGGTGTATTCCCACTCATTCAGGTGTAACTTTTGACTTTACTTATTATCTTTGCTCTATATTCCTGAACTGTGGGTATGGCCGATAACATGGAATCTAATATTGAATTACCATATGTTCCACAAACTGCCCAACCCAGGGAAAGGTTGGGACGGTTTCATGCCTGTGTAACTGATGAAGAGAACTTGTTCCTTTCTTATGAGCCAGATTTGGGCCAAATGGATAGTATGAACACTAGTGAGAATTACTTGAACCTAACAGAAGACCTGTATATACTGGAAACAGAGACAATTAAATTGAAGAAGCTACAGGTCCAACGGCATTACTTCGAAGCATGTTTGGATAAACACATCATCCCCCGAGGTTTACGCATCTTAAAAATGCCTACCTCAGGAGACACCATACCGGAACTGTTATTCCAATGGCAACAGCTCAATATTGAGCTTAGTAATAATTATATGAGACTATTAATTAGGTTTCACTTGCCAGAGGAAGAAAGTCTCAGACTGAAAGTGAATGCTTTATATGATACTTTAACTAAGAAATATGTTAATGTTAATCTAGAAAGTAAGATAGAGAAAGTCATAGATAACGTTATGATGTTTGAACGGAGGCTGATTGAACAGAAGAAAAATAAAATCATGAGAGACCTTAGGGATTTTAAGAACTCTAATGTATTCACCTGGCCCAGGGAACGACCATCTGGGAGTAGTTATAATGCTAGTAACAATATATATCCCCCAGGTAATGTCAATGTACAAAGGTCTAATGTACATACAGGGAACGGGAGTACCCCCAATACTGTAAAGGACTCAGACAGACAGCAGAGTCATAGAAAAGTAGGTGATACCATTAGTATAGATACAAGTACAAGAAGGAACGTTTCATATACGGAAATTGTATTTCAAGAAGATGAAGGAAGAGATAATTCTAGTAACTCTAATATAGGTGGAGACAAGAATAACATCTTGGTTGTAGCAGACATACATGCTGCTCCATCACAACATGGCACTATTGCCACTGGCAATGGAGTGAGACAGGATGAAGTGGTTGTTAGAAAGAAGGTTACACAGAGTAATATCAATACCCCTTTCCCCATTGCACAGAAACAGCAACTAGGGAGAACAAGATCGATGAGCAGAGGCAGACAAAAGAGAAAAGGATCTGGAGGGGAACAACAAGGACCCACCCTGAAAAGAATGTGGGAGAAAACGATTCGCTAGTCATAAATCTGTCTAATAAATGCCTAAACAAATATGAGGAAGAAGTCCTGAACAAGGGGCTTAGCTTTATTCCCACCAGAAGGGGTAATATTGCGGACTCAATTATCGATATTAAAATGTTTGTAAGAAATGTCCAACTAAAACTTGATTTTGGCTATATTACTGAGAGACAGGACACTAATAGATTTAAATGCAATAGTGTATACATACCTCAGCTACATCCTCTGCTGGATGTATACTCAAAGATAACAGAGAATGATGTTTATGAACATTTTGAGAGAACACGCAACGTCTCATACAAACAAAATTTAAGTTTCAAACATAGACAAGCACTTATGGATCTTAAAAATGATGATACACTCATTATCAGACCGGCTGACAAAGGAGGACCTATTGTCCTTATGGATGTACTGGATTACAACAGTAGGATGGGTACCCTTCTAGGAGATATAATTTTTTATCAGAAGATAGACCTTGATAAAGTTACAGAAAAGGTAAAACAAGTTCATTACATGCTAGATGAGTTATTAGCGTCCAACAGCATTATGAAAGAGTTATATGAATACCTTAGGGTGAAGAACCCTCTTATCCCTATCATACAGGGGCTTCCAAAGGTCCATAAATCGGTCAGTGATCCACCGATGAGACCGATTGTAGCCGGTCAGGGTTGGGCGACAGAACCACTCTCTATTTTCATTGAGTATCACCTCAGACCATTGGTTAACAACAATAGTTTTATTCTTAGAGACAGTAAACAATTTTTACTGGATCTCTATGATTATATGAAGCATTTACAGGATGATGCCCACTATATTCTAGTTACACTTGATGTAGTGAGCCTTTTTACTGTTATTCCCAATGAATTAGGGGTTCAATACATACAAGAATATCTTAAGAATCATTCTGACTTCACTTTGGTGAAAACAGAGTTTATTGCCCTGCTCTTAGAAACAGTTTTATCCAACAATGTGTTTATGTTTGGTGATGAGTATTTCCTGCAAAAGGATGGCGTAGCTATGGGCACGTCCTGTGCAAATAGCTATGCCAACCTTGTTATGGCCTGCTGGGAAGAGAATTTCCTGTTTAATACACAACAGTTCCAGGAATATGTTGGTTTTTATCGAAGATTTGTCGATGATCTTTTCCTCATCTGGAAAAGTGATAGTGAGCAACTGCTGGGCTTTGTTGAATGTTTGAATAATTCAACTGATTTCCTTAAATTTACTTTGAACTACTCAGAAGACCACATCTCGTTTTTGGATGTGAGTATCAATAGGTTGAGTAGTGGGTTACTTAATACGAATATACACAGGAAATTATGTTATAGGAACACCATCCTACACAGAGAAAGCATGCATCCTAAGTATGTGTTCGATAATGTTATGAAGGGCCAGATAATGAGGGCATCTAGGTTGAACCCTACTAATGGAGGCTATGAGAATGAACTTAAGGAGTTAAAAGCAAGATTTGTACAAAGAGGTTATGATGGTAACACTTTTGAAACTATTGCAATGGATGTAGGTACCCTAAGAAACACTAGGGCTAAACCTTACTTTTCGGATCCTTTGCCTAATATGGTGGTGGATACCACCTCAGTGTCAAACAAGTATAGAACCTCCATGTTCTTTACTAAAGACTCGATAGACCTGAAACACATTATGGAGAAACATTGGGATCTATTGATGTTAGACCCCGACCTGAAAGATATTGTGGGACTACACCCAAGTATTACATACAAGAATCAACCGAATTTGAAGAGGATACTGTGTAAACCTAGGAATATTTTAGACACAGGGAGACAGAATACAAAATTTATTAACACTAGACCTTGTGGTAAATGTAACCAGTGCATGTTCATTGATGAAACAATAAGTTTTATACACCCCAATACCAAACGCAGATACAATTTTTATACCAGGACTTCTTGTGAAAGTTCAGACATTGTTTATATGGCTACCTGCGTAGCATGTGATGCGTTTTACGTAGGCAAGACCAACAGGTCATTTAGAGAACGCGTTAGGGAGCATGTATACCACATTAGGACAGGACTACTGACTAATGCTCTGGCCAAACACCATCAGGAGTATGGGGTTGCCCATACCTTTAAGTTCTTTGTTATTCAGAAGATAAATAAGAGTAAGAGAGGAGGGGATATAATTAACTATACCCTCGAAAATGAAATGAGATGGATTATAAGGCTGAGGGCAGAACATTTTCCGGGTCTGAATGATAAAGTACAAGTAAGACCATTCCTTAGGAATAGGAAATTATATGTACCCAAGCAGTAGAGGCAACCTGTTAACCTTCCCCACTTTTCCTCTTTGTAGTATAGGCATATTTATTGCATTTGAAAACCTTTACACACTTCATCTCGTTTGGTATGTTTTTGCCTCTATTACTTTGGCCATCGATTGTATGCCTGTCCACCCTGCTCTGTGTGTGAAAATAGTTGCCCTGAATCTACATGCCCCTCATATGTGTTTTATTTATTCCCATGTTGTGGTAACAAAAATGTCAGTATGTACATTTTTCCTATTTTTTATTTTTCTTTTTTCTACCCGTTGTTGGGTCTTATTACCATATATTAAGTTGGTAATATTTTAAAAAATCCTACTTTTATGTAATTGTTATAACAGTCTTCTTTATTCAGCTTTAGTTTTGCTTTTTTACGTTGCATACACTCACCCTTTAGATGTATTTCTAGGATCTAGGAAAGAGTGTTTTTAATAGTGGTTATATTTATTAATTATCCCATATATGGTATCTTCAGGTATTAGCATCCCCAGGATAGCGGGTCCCTCAAAGCCCGCTTTATTATCTGTGTACATTCAGCTTACAAGGTGCACATTCATTTATGAAGGTGCACGCACTTTCCGATATTTAAGTATCTGTAGAGCCAGGGGTTTCTTTTATAGTGTAAAGAAGAACGTTTATATGTGTGCCATGCCTGAGCTGGAATCGGACTATGATGAGGAGAGTCCGATCTCTGTTTGTTTTATCCATATTCCCTCTGTTCTGACTTTTATTTTCTATCTTAAGTCATCTACTAAAGGGAATGGATTAGGAATTTTAAATGTATATTTTAATTTTTATATTTTAACGTCACTGTGCTATACGCTTAAAGTGGATAGATCGACTAGACTATTGCACTTTACAGTGTACATTTTGTTAATAGTCACCTTTAAATGCTAGCTGACGATGTTCCTATGAATGCTGATTGGTGTTTTCGTTTGACGCACCACGTCAGGCTTGCAGAGTAGGAAGGGAACGTGGTTTGATGTTTTTGCATAGGTACTGCTCGTACTATTAAAACGAACGCTTAGCTTTGTGCTAAGCGTAATGCAATGTTTGTATGCTGAATGTATTAGGGAGGATTGTATCCAGCCGATTATTTAAACTAATTGCATATCATATAGCTAAGCGTAATGTGCTAGGTGTATATGCTGCTTGGATTACCTGCCGGCAGAGAATGTTGTCGCCCACAGAGAGGTTTCTTTACTATTTTTAGCAAAATGTCTCTTTTAGGACTCTTGGACCTGCTTTTATGTTCCGTTTGTTTTGTGGATGTTTTATGTGAAATCTGCTTCAACACACTACTACATATAGGTATGTAGTACGAAATGCATATTATGTTTATTTAGAAATTGGCTATGTAATAGCATGATAGTAACGGACTTTGTTTAGAGCGTTCTTTAAGAGGAAGTAGATCTTGTTTTTTATTGTACTTGTTTTACTCAACCAATAGGAGGATGAGTACTGTTTTAAAAAGCAGCTGTTTGAATTGTTTTATTGTCATACAGTCTGAAGAAGCCGAATGGCGAAAGCGCTCACTGTTATTAAAAGAATTATTGCTCCACATTGCTACTGGTAGCGTGGTGATTTATTCTGGTATAGTGGAAACGAAGAGTGGATTATTGGAAGGTTTTCCCTTACTGTCTTTATTTCGTGAAGTTCATTTCTTGGTGCATACTGTTTCAAGGGTTTGGATCTGGGCCTTTTTACACCAGCACCTGCTGCTATCTAAATTTTTACATATGACAAAGGCAATCTTACATTTATATAAATGAAAAACATACAAAATGATACCACTTTAGTTGCAAATAGTTTACATCACATATACCATTGAAACAAATGTAGTTGCAAACATTATACATCACTTATAAACCATCCAGTCATTGTCAGTTAAGTATTATATGGCTCATTCAAATCTTGCCTCTTAAATCTCTATCCTGCTCTGCATATCTTTTCCCATTTTTTTCCTATGTAGTTTGCTCCTTCCATTTTCTAAAGATCCCACTTCCAGTTGTTTTATCTCTGTTACTGTATTCACTGGCGAAGGTGGATGAGTTTAAATACTTGGGATCAATAGTTCAGAGTAATGGTGAGTGTGGAAGAGAGGTGAAGAAGAGAGTACAGGCAGGATGGAGTGGTTGGAGAAGAGTGTCAGAAGTGATTTGTGACAGACGACTACCAGTAAGAGTGAAAGGGAAGGTCTACAAGAGGGTAGTGAGACCAGCTATGTTATGTGGGTTGGAGAAAGTGGCATTGACAAAAAGGCAGGAGTTAGAGCTGAATGTGGCAAAGTTAAAGATGTTAAGATTTGCACTGGGTGTGACAAGGGTGTACAGGATTAGGAATAAGTATATTAGAGGGTCAGTCCAGGTTGGAAGGTTTGGAGACAAAGCCAGAGAGGCAAGATTACGTTGGTTTGGACATGTGCTAAGGAGGGATGCTGAGAATATCGGGAAAAAGATGCTAAGGATGAAGCTGCCAGGTAACAGGAAAAGAGGAAGGCCTAAGATAAGGTTTATGGATTTGGTGAGAGAGGACATGCAGGTGGTTGGTGTGACAGAGCAAGATGCGGAGGACAGGAAGAAATGGAAACAGATGATCCACTGTGGCGACCCCTAATGGTAACTGCCAAAAGAAGATGATGATTGTATTCACTACCTCTAGTAAAGTTAGTCTAGAGTTTGATTTCCATTTTCTATTAATTGCTTTTTTGGCAGCCACCATAATTATACTCAGCAAGAGTTTACTATGTCTAGGCAATTCCGATTCTGTAACATAACTCAAAAACATCATCTCTCCAGTCAGTCCAATATACACACCCAGCATCTCCAACAGAGCGGTCTGCAGGGAATCCCTAAAGTCTGTCGATTCATTACACTCCCAAAAAATATGTTCCTAGCTACCTCTTTCTTGACCGTCACACCTCCAACATTTGCTATCTACCTGAGGAGAAATTATTTGGGGTAAAAAAATGCCTATGCATGCACACATACAAATATTTCAAGCACGAGCATTAATGCCCTTCTAGCTTGCCAATATACCAAAGCACTTGTTCCCATAATAAGTGTCCAGGGTGTTCTTAAAAATATCTAAACTAGTACTTGCTTTAATGTAATTTGGTAGTCTGTTCCATGCATCAGCTACTCTGTCAGAGAACCAATTAGTGCACTTCTTATTCCTATAGAATCTTCTACATAGGTTATCTGATGATTCTCTAGTACTTTTTGATAACCCCAAACATTCCCAGAGGGAGTTGTCTCTAAATGCCCTATCTACTTGAATAAGATCTCTTCTTAGATATCTGTAAGAAACACGGTTTAAGTTCAGATATTTTAGTCTTTCATGATAACTTAAATTTTTACAAACATGGATGCCTTTGGTATATTTCTGCTGTACTCTTTCCAGTTTACTAATGCTTGTTTTTTTATAGGGTTTCCATATTAGTATTCCATACTCAAGTTTGGGTCTAATGTAACTAACAAACAATGACTTCATCATTTCTGATTTCCTAGACTTTATATAATCTTTTTTATACAACCTATAGTTCTATAACTATCATTAACCAATTGTTGATATGATTATAAAAACTCATAGCTGAATCTACCCATATAACCTGGGTCCTTAAATGAGTCTATAGTTTTAATGACTGTGTGCTGTATTAAATATTCACCTTTCAGTTTATGTCTCTCAAACCTCATATGCTTAGTTTTTGATGTATCTGTCAGCATACTGTTCCCCTGTGCCCAAATGGGCAATTTAGTCGAGTTATTTTGCAGACATGCCTTATCTGTAACACATGTAATCAGTTTACCCAATTTCAGGTCATCTGCATATAGACTGTAGAACACCTCAGATGAAAAAGTTAGGTCTAAAAGATACAATCTAAACAAGTAAGGGCCTAGAACAGAGCCCTGTGGGGCACCCTGACTGTAACCAAGGATTTTACCTGCCCAGTTGCTGTATAATATTTGCTATGTCCAATTTGTAAGCCATGCAGCTATCCATCTTATCAAGAGTACATCAATACCTAGTTGTAGTAATTTATTGATCAGTGTTTTGTGTATTATCCTGTCAAATGCTGAAGTTAAATCTATATAAATTATATCACAGCACAATGTTTCATTCATGAATAAAGCGTGTCTCCGGTATACCACCACGGCAAAGCAGAAATAACTGTTAAAACCAATTTTATTCACTGGCGAGATAAAATATTTTCAATGTTTAATTCATAGTTGTTATCATGTTA
Organism: Protopterus annectens; assembly: GCF_019279795.1. Taxonomy (NCBI): domain Eukaryota; kingdom Metazoa; phylum Chordata; order Ceratodontiformes; family Protopteridae; genus Protopterus; species Protopterus annectens. The sequence continues at coordinate 1,864,102,578 of NC_056739.1, forward strand.
CAGGTAATAATAGATTTGTTTTTAACATATGCATAATGATATATGGTTTCAAGTCCCAGCCTCTTCAGTTCTAACAATAACTTATCCAATATTACCTTCTCCATTATTTTTCCACAACGTGAAAGTAGACTTAAGGGTCTGTATCACTCTGGGTTGGTCCTACTCCCCTTTCCCTTGAAGACAGGTTTAATAAGCACGTCTCCAATATTGAGGACTCTCCCTATATTTATAGTGAATAATAGATATAATGGTACTGTAATTTCTTGCTGAAGTGTTCTTCAGTCATTGTTACTAATTCTGTCTCCTCCCTGTGCTTTGTTTAGATCCAGTGTATGCAGTTCTTTTTGAATATAATCTAATTTCATTCCAGTATCTGAGTTTACATGGATGTCACTAAGACAATTTATCACCCCTTTTGTGTAGCCAAACTGTTTTACAAAAGATTTTGTAAATATATCTATAATCTGCTGTGTCTGAGAATAAATTTTAGAATCTGCACAGTTTATCAATTTGTATGTCTTTACTCCTTCCACATCTTATGTATCTATAAAAAGGATTCCTATTATGCTCAATATCTTTATATACATTTTCTTCAAAATGTTCTTGATCTTGTCTCACACTATGCTTAATCTGTTTGTCCAGCTTGTTTATTTCAGTCTTCAAAGTTGTAGTTCAACCTCTCTTCCACATCTTATAATTTTTGTCTCACAACTTAATCAGTTATCTTGTTCTTATAGAAATATATCCCCCTGATGTTGTATACCTAGATCCTGATGTTAAACATTTTTTTTGCAGTCAAGTTCTCTTTCAAAGCTTTCCACATTCCATCTGCACTTTTTCCACTGAGCACCTCACTCCAGTTAGTTTTACACAGTGAATGTTTTGCTTCCATATAATCAGTAATTAACCTTCTGTGCATTGGTTTAGATTTTAGTTAGGCAGAATTATCTAGCAACAAATTAACCTTTATAATCCCATGATCACTGCACATCAATGGTGGTAGAACTTTACTTGAAGTAACAGTAACTTCTTTAGCAACACAAACAATGTCTAGTATGTTCCATTCCCTGGTAGTTTTTTTACAATCTGAAGCAATTGTTGTTCCTGAATATATGTTGTTAATAATTTCCTTACTTCTTCTTCTTCTTTCGGCTGCTCCTATTAGGGGTCACCACAGTGGATAATCTGTTTCCATTTCTTCCTGTCCTCTGCATCTTGCTCTGTCACACCAACCACCTGTATGTCCTCTCTCACCACATCCATAAACCTTATCTTAGGCCTTCCTCTTTTCCTGTTACCTGGCAGCTTCAACCTTAGCATCTTTTTTCCCAATATACTCTGTGTCCCTCCTCAGCACATGTCCAAACCAATGTAATCTTGCCTCTCTGGCTTTGTCTCCAAATTTTCCAACCTGGGCTGATCCTCTAATATAATTACTGGTACTCGTCTGTCACAAATCATTCCTGGCACAATTCTCTACCCACTCCATCCTGCCTGTACTCTCTTCTTCACCTCTCTTCCACATTCACCATTATTCTGAACTGTTGATCCCAAGTATTTCAACTCATCCACTTTCGCCTCCTCTACTCCCTGCATCCTCACCATTCCTCTATCCTCCCTCTCATTCACACACATATATTCTGTCTTAGTCCTGCTGACCTTCATTCCTCTTCTCTCTAGAGCATATCACATCTCTCCAGGGTCTCCTCCACCTGTTCCTTACTCTCACTACAGATCACAATGTCCTCTGCAAACATCATAGTCCATGGGGACTCCTGTCTGATCTTATCTGTCAACCTGTCCATCACCAATGCAAATAAGAAAGGGCTTAGAGCTGATCCTTGATGTAATCCCACCTCCACCTTAAACACATCCATCACTCCCACTGCAGACCTCACCACTGTCACACTACCCTTGTACATATCCTGTACCACTCTTACATACTTCTCTGACCCTCCTGACTTCCTCATACAATACCACAACTCCTCTCTAGGCACCCTGTCATATGCTTTCTCTAAGTCCACAAAGAAACAATGCAACTCCTTCTGACCTTCTCTGTACTTCTCTGCTCTTTCCTGGCAAGAAACCATACTGCTGATCATTAATCATCACCTCCCTTCTTAACCCAGCTTCCACTACTCTTTCCCATAACTTCATGCTGTGACTGATGAATTTAATCCCTCTGTAGTTACTACAGCTCTGCAAATCACCCTTATTCTTAACAATCAGTACCAAAACACTTTTTCTCCATTCCTCATGCTTCCTCTCACTTTCCAAGATTTCATTAAACAATCTAGTTAAAAACACCACTTCCATTTCACCTAAACACCTCCATGCTTCTACAGGTATGTCATCTGGAACAACAGCCTTTCCATTCTTCATCCTCTTCATAGCTATCCTTACTTCCTCCTTGCTAATCCACTGCACTTCATGAGTCACTATCCACACATCATCCAACCATCTCTCCCTCTCATTCTCTTCATTCATCAGTCTCTCAAAGTACTCTTTCCATCTGCTCAACACACTCTCCTCACTTGTGAGTACGTTTCCCTCATTATCCTTTATCACCCTTACCTGCTGCACATCTTTACTAGCTTGGTCCCTCTGTCTAGCCAATCAGTACAGGTCCTTTTCTCCCTCCTTAGTGTCCAACCTTTCATACAACTCTTCATACACCTTATCCTTAGCCTTCACCACCTCTCTCTTTGCCATGCACCTCATCTCCTTATACTCTTGTTTACTTTCTTAATCTCTCTGACAATCCCACTTCTTCGCCAACCTCTTTCTCTGTATACTCTCCTGTACTTCTTCATTCCACCACCAGGTCTCCTTGTCCTCCTTCCTCTTTCCAGATGTCACACCAAGCGCCTTTCTAGCCATCTTCCTTACTAGCTTTGCTATAGTTACCCAGCTATTCGGTAACTCTTCACTGCCACCCAGTGCCTGTCTTAACTCTTCCCTGAACTCCACCTCACAATTACCCTTTTTCAATTTCCACCATTTGATCCTTTGTGCTGCCCTCACACTCCTCCCCCTCTTCTTGATCACCAATGTCATCCTACAAACCACCATCCTATGCTGCTTAACTACACTTTCCCCTGCCACCACTTTACTGTCTCCAATCTCCTTCAGACTGGCCCTTCCTAACATTGTTTAATCAATACTAGTCCAGTCTGTTTCTGGTACATTTAAGTCCCCAGCTAATATGATTCTTCCCTCCTGTGTTTCATGCAAGAAATGTATGAATTCCTCTAGGTCATCTGCACTTGACTTTGGTGGTCTATAAACACCAACAACTATTATGTGTTTCAAGGTTGTCTTTATTGTCACAGTTATACAGTCTATCATATTGGTGTTATCACTGAACATGTAACAATCACAGATCTCATAATTATCTTTAATCCCTATCATAACACCTCCACCTGATTTTTGTTGGAATATCTGTCACAGTAAAAACATTTATACCCTTACAGAACTGGTTTCCATTGTTCTTTAACCATGTTTCAAAAACAATAACAGCCTCAATGTTGTGGGAACGTAGCAAAATGTCTAATAAAAAAACTTTATTATTAATGTTCCTAGCACTAACAACCGTCAGAGATGCATCAAATTTTGCTATCTGTGAAATGTTAAATTTTCATCCTGGCAAAAATTCTGCCTAGTGTTTCCAAATATTGCAAAATATCTGCTGCAAAAATTCTCTTCCCTGATCTTGACAAATGCACACCATCCTGTCTGAACATGTGTGCCAAAAACTAGGCTCAGATGGTCTACACATTTCCATTTTTTAAAACAGACTGTGAAATACCAAAACAACCGACCGGTAAATGCAAATAAGGCGCCAGGTCTCTTCTCTTCTCATCGGGGGGCAACCTACATTTTTAAAACAGGACATTTTTTTCCATGTAGGTATTTACTCCAAACATCTTTTCATATAACATGACTGGCTAGCCTTTCTATAGATGGTCTGTGAAAAAGTACATGATATACTATCTAAGAGGGCTGTCAGTTCTCTACTAACAGTCAGGGAATCCTTGTGTATGACATCATTTGTACCAACATGAATAAAAACAGATGCGTACTTCCTTACATTAAGGCATTCCAAGGCTTGTCTCATATCTTCTATTTTTGCTCTTGGAAAGCATAACACTATCCGATGTTCATTATCTTCTCTGCAAATATACGTATCAGTTCCTCTAATAACTGAATCTCCAATTAGAAGAATATCTTTGCTGGCCAGCTCTGAAGATTCTTCAGCTTCTAATAAAATAATATCTGATATATCAACTGTTATGAAGGATAGATCTTCATCACCATTAGTCTTATTAATCCCACTGTTTTCATTGTGTATTAAATTATCATCCTTTGTAAGCACTTCCAGGCAAAGATCCTAAATCTTCTAGACTTTGTTGCATATTTGGCAGATATATATATATCCCCCCATTGTCTCTTTGTGAACTGCCTATCCAATCTTTCTTCCCAATCCTTTCTAAGTTCCTCTGATTGATTCTTATAATTATCATGCAATCTTTTATATGCTTTACTAATTATTCCTTTTTTATTGGCAGCTTCTGTTCTAGATTCTATTAAAAACTCTACCAGTGCTGGTCTTTCATTCAGGAGCCCTCTATTTCCTTCTCTTTGCCTACATTCTGCCATCAGTCCTTGATAGGGAAGGCAATCTCTAACCTGCAGTCCAAATACATGCTTGGCCTCTTCCCATTCTATCACATTTCCCTTTCTAGTTATTTGCTCCCAATACCTTGGTTCCTTTGCCAGCTTTCTCCAATAAATTCCAGCCTCCTCTTGCCTTTTTTCTGTATCCTTGACCACAGCTATCCTTATCAGCAAAATCTCTTTTCTCCATTCTCATGCTGGTATGCTTCTTAGAATACTCCCTGATATTTTATGAAAAGAATACTATGTATAGTTTTGGTTGTCCTCCTTAAGAGTCTGCATCCAAAATCCCAATCTCTCCTTGTTTCTTGAGCTTCATCCCTGTGTCAACATCATTCCTTCCCACTTTGAATTATAGTTTTCTGCTTGTGCTATGAATAAGAGCCTTAACTGTGGTGCTCTAACATACTCCCTCAAATTAAACAATCCTAGTCTGCCTTGTTCTATTGGTAGAATCAGCTTATCCCACTTGACCCTTGATGTCTTCCCTTCCCGTATAAAATCTTTCAACTCTTTATTAATTGATATCCACAAATTCTCCTCCAGATGATAAAAATATGCCTGACCTGTGAATAAGACTAAAGTGACTAAAACATTTTAATGGCTTGTATCTTTGTATCCATATCCATATAACAAAACTTCCAGTTTTTCAATTTTTGTATTATCTTTTGTTTAGTCTCTTGCCACATATCTTTAGCTGCCACCAGAGAGTCATTTCTAATCCATATTATTAAATAATATTTTATCATGTCTCCATAAATATGAATATTGTCAGACCAATTTGTGTGTGGGTACATAATTTACCACTATTGCCTTTGTTTTAGCTTCATTAATTTTATATCCTGAGAAGATGTGAAACTGTCTTAAAATGTTCCACAATGCTGTAATGTCCCTTTCTGGTTTTGTCATGTATAAAATAATATCATCTGCAAATAGAGCAAGCTTTACCTGACTACCATATCACTTCTATCCTTGAATTTCTGAGTCACTTATGTTCTTTGCCAATGGTTCGAAATATAATGCAAACAACAAAGGGGAAAGTGGACAACCCTGCCTGGTTCCTCTACTCAAGCAGAAATTATCAGAGAGGACACCACCGACTTTAATTTGCACATCTGATTCCTCATACATTATTCTAATCAACCTTATAATTGTATTAGGGAAAGCAAATGCTTCCATTGCTTTGCTCATGAAGTCCCAGTCTACTCCATCAAATGCTTTCTCTGCATCAAGACCTACCAATAAAAGTGGTCATTTCTTACATTTTGCTTCACTCTGGATCATAAATGTTCTGGTAATAGTGTCAAATGTTTGCCTCCCCTCCACAAAACCACATTGATCCATGTCTATCAATTTTGGTATCACTTTTGCCATTCTTTTAGCCATTATAGACATGAACACTTTATAATCATGGTTTAGTATTGAAATGAGTCTGTACGAAGCTGGATCCAATGGATCTTTACCCTCTTTAGGTATTACCGTTACCACCGCCTTCTTCCAAGATGCTGGTACTTCTCCTCCTCTTAAATACTGTTAAACAAAACCTTCCAGATCTTTATCAGTTTTTGCATCCTAACTTTCAAACTTCCACAGGGATACCATTCATTCCTGGGGACTTCCCTGTAGATTGGTTATACATCGCCATTTTTATCTCATCCCTTCCTATCCTAACTGTTAGCAATTGAGCCTCATCTACCTCTAACTTTGCCATATTTAATTCTTCCATAAACATTTCCATTTGTAGCTTTTCTTGATTTCCATATTTCTCTACTTTATACAAATTTTTATAAAATTTCTGAAATATTTATAATACTTCTACAGGGTCTCATGTTATCTTCCCTGCTATAGGCTCCCTAAACTTGGTGACTGTCCTTGTCACTTTCTGTTGCCTGAGTCGCTGTTCTAAATGTTTTTGTATTCTAGAATTATTATCAAAAAACAGTTGCTTAACAGTAATCTTTCTAAAGTCATGCATATTATTGAGGTAATCCCTTATTTTCTGTTTAGCATTCTGCATTTGCTCCTTTTCTTGTTGTGAGAGATTCCACCTATTTTGCAATACTTTTGTCAATCCCTCTAAATAATTCTTGTTACTGTTTAACCATATCTCCCTTTCTTTTATTTCCAATCTAGTTTTAACCTCCACTTTAATTTTATCCCACTTATTAGCTATGTTTTCAGAAGATAAGTCTATCTTTTCTAGTAGCTCCTGAATTAATTCCACAACCCATTCCTTAAATTCCTCTGTTTTCAACTGGTAGGTGGGAAAGCACCAGTGTCTCATTTTTATTTCATTACCTTACATTTATATTTTAGTTATTATTGGTGCATAATCTGAAACAGCTACTGGATACATTTTAAGACCTTCAATTAAATGCATATATTCCTGTGAGATATAAAATCTATTGAGCTTAGACCAGTTTCTGTATCTCGGAGCATAATATGCAATTTCACTCCGCACCCCTTGTACTAAATTCACATCTTCCATGCCAAACATTTTCAAAAATTTCTTCCTGAAACTACCCTCTTTTATTATATTTTCCATTCTAGGCCCCCAGACACATCTTCAGTTTTGCAAATCAAATTCCAGTCTCCACCTACAAGTAATGTTCCTTGCTGAAAGCTGATTATTTCTCCCAGAATTTTCTTAAGCTCCATTTTTAAGGGGGATCTAAATGTATGCCAGTGTAACCCTCCTCCCTAGCCAGCAGCCCCTTAGTAATATGTATCCTCCATTATTATCTTTTTTTCCTCTTCTGCCAGTATTGGAGCTCCTCTTGCAATTAATACAAGTACTCCTCTTTTCCTGCCTCTGCTTCATTTCCAACATACTCTCAATTCTTCTGGTCAACTCACGTGCTCACTTCCTTCTCTCTAACATTTTCCACTGATATACTGGAAAAGTTTTACAGGTGCAGTCTCTCTGTGATCTTTATTACCAGAGTAACAAGAAGCTGAATCTCCTTCTGTTTCACAGATCAGTTTTTGTTGGACAAACGTTTGTATTTCCTCATTAGCATGCACTTCATCAAAAAATGATTTTGTCCCAACAGGGAAGAATACCTTGAAGAAAGCTAGATACAGCAGTTTGAATCTCACACCTGCATCTTGACATTCTCTGAATAGAGGAATACATTTACTTCTCTTTTTTCTGGTTTACAATGAGTCATCATTCTTCACACTCTGCTGTCTCCTACTTTTAGTATTTTGCCCTTTGCCACAGTTTTGACAAAGTCAACTCTTTTTGCTGGTATGATTGCATTTGCATCTTTACTATTAAAAGTCTAGGTTGCTTTCTTATAGCTAGATTTGGAGCATATATATGACGTGCCCGTTCAGCTAATAAGTCCTGCTGTGGAATACCTGTCCAGTTGCTTATTTGTGTTTTCATAACTTTAATGCAGTCTGTTCCTTCCAGCTTCTCTGGTACTGCTGAAAATCTGAAGTTTTCCATATGTGCTCTGTCCTCTAATTCTATTATTTTTTGAAACATCTCTTCTTGAGCAGTCTCATATTCAGCCAGCCTTTTCTTCATTTTGACCTCTGATTTTTTGCAGCTTTATTATCTCATCTCAATATCTGTTTAAAGCTTCTTTCATTTGTTCCAGCCTTTTGTTGTTTGTGTTGATACAGTTTATCAGTGTTTTGTTTATTTTAACCAGATCTGTATGCAGTTGTCTTATATCACCCTGTAGGTTGTTGGAAGTCATGTCTGAAGGTTGCATTACTTTTTGCTGAGCAGCTGCAGAACTCTCCCTAGTCAGTGTTTCTTCCTCTCTTTTTGTAGCTGATTTTTTTTCCAGGTCTTCTGTATTTCTTTATTCCTGGCATCCAGGCAGTGTACTTATTCGCCAGTTACTGAAATTCACCCACAAATACGTCTACTGGCCTTCTCTGCTGAGTTTCTGTTTTCACACTAGGAGAGCTAGAAACAAGCTATTACACAGTGTGCAGCCATCATGGAATTCAAGTTTGTCTGGCTTTTTGTGCCATTCATTCATCAGAAGAGCAGCCTTACAAGCCCTGTCTCATCCAGCTGGCCATGTCGGTTCACTTGAACATAATAATTGGTCAGCTCAGCATTTTGTTTTTTTTCTGGGCTTTCTTGATCTTATTTTTGGGAAGTGTGGCACCAAAAAGTAATTTATTGAAGCCTATCTCAGGCTTAATGATTCATTTAGGGGGTAACAATTTAGTGGTGGCACCTAAGAAAAATTTGCTAGCAAGAATTTTATCTGACCTTCAGAGGACCCATATATTGTACCCTCAAATGGTTTTATTTTGGTGTGCAATAGTACCTAAACTTCATTAGATTGGATCCAGGAAGGAGGCAGCTATAGAAATCTCCAGACATTTAAGGTAGTTAAGTTGGATTCCAGGTTATAGACCATAAAGAGTTTGACAAACCAGACAGAGATTTTTATGACTCTGATGGAGTGTATCTGAATAATTTAGGTTTTAATTTATTCAATATAAACAATTTGCTAGCAGTTGAAAAGTATTGTGGCACTACAGTTACCCAGGTGTTTTAGTAATTTACATGGTTATGGCTCATGGAAGCTGCTGTAGGAGAGAACAGCATGATTATGCTATCTGGTGGATGCCTTTCAGCTTTACTCCCCCATTTCTTTCCCCCCATTTGTATTTCAGTGGCCTCCTCATTGAAGCAGTATAATTTTCAGGTCTAAGCCCTGGATAAGGCATGCGGTGGTGGGGATGAGTGTCTACCCCTAACGTTTAATTGTTAAACAGGTCTGAGGCAGCTTGTGGTATGCACCCAGACCCTTCAATAATGAGCCAGAAAAGGCTTGGCCATGCTAAATGGCTTAAGGTGGGATTTTACAATGTGTTTGCTGTGGGTACAATGTTAATTTTATTGTATTAACAGTAATGTTTGGTTGTTGTTTAATAAATGGTCACAACGCCAGTGCTGGTGTGATTATTTCTAAGCTTAGAAGACAAGGGAATTTCGTAATGTCATAATTAAGTTCTTGATAGATAAATGGTATAGAAATTTTAATACAAAACAGTACATCCAAAAACCCAATAAGTGTGTCCAAATAATCAAAATATTTAAAAACAAAAAGCAATAAGGGCACAACCACGGCTGCTGCTTCCAGTATAAAAACTCTGTGCACTAGTAAAGTTTTTATGCTGAAAGCAGCAGCCGTGGTTGTGTCCTTATTGGTTTTTGTTTTTAGGTATAGAAATTTTGTTTATATTCCTGCACTGACTGTTAGCAATTTTTAAATGGTTTATAGGAGCCCTGTGCTTGAGTTTCTACAGTGAACATAAAGTTATTTATAAAGAATTTCATATCAAAGTTAGTAGTGTCACTTAGACAGCTACAAGAACATAACATTATACAGTTTTGGTAATCAGAACAATATAAGAGCCTTTAAATGTAAAACATGTCATACAAGCTTCAGTGTAAATTATTTATACAAAACTGGAACAAATATATAATAGATCTTGCATCAAAACATCCAAAAGGAGTGAACAAGTAAATATCACAAAAGTTAAAGTGGCAGGTGAACATATCAATTTTATTATATACAGATCAGTTGCAGAAGTTCTAACTCTATAGGTAATATAAGTAAAGAGTTGTACTAATTTGATCGTTCAGCTGGTTAAAAAGAGCATCAGATCAATCCATCATATAAAGTGCAAGATAAGATGTAGAATGATATTACTAGCAAGATAACTGTTAACTGCCAAAAGGAACTGAGTTAGCCTCATGATCAGAGCCCGGATCCAGCATTAGGTGACCTAGGCAGTTATCTTGGTTCCACTGGCCGGGGGTGGTAGTGCTGGCTGGTGGAGACTGCCACATTTAATTAAAACAATTAAAACATATTTACATTTTTCTTCTTTTTAGGATGCACTCTGCATGTGGTTTCTTCTTTAAGGATGCACTCCACATAAATATTTATTATAACGTATGCACATTAAAACATTAGAACTGTTCTGGTTTTACACCCTTCCTTCAGCAGTGGTGTGTTTGCAATGCCCTAGTTAGGGATGGCTGGTTAATTAATTTGCTCAGGCTGGGTGGCCGGTTTAACTAACTTTCTCCGGCTGAAATCCAGGCCCCTTGATTACAGGGAGACAAGAGCCTGAGTCCTCTATGCCAATTACTAAACTGTCATCAGGTATGCATTTTCAAGGAATTGTCGGTTTTAGTTCATTTTCAAGGAATTGTGACTTACAAGGGAAGAGAACTTTACTTTTGCTCATGCTATGTCTGTTTTCAAAGTGCAACTGTTGTGCTTAGCAAATGACTATCATCAGTGTTTGTGCTATAGAGTTTGCAAGCAGTGTTTGTTGCACAGCAGATGGCATCCTTGCATTTGGTCCAGAAGACTGAATTCTACTCCCTCACCATGTAGATGCATTGCTGATATTGCAGTGTACTTGAAGGGAGATTGTAGGGTGCTGAAATACTGAGTACATCCTCCTTTGGATGAGATGCCTAGTAACTATGAAACCTGTTGTTAGTTTGCAACCATTCCCTATTGCAATATCACCAGATTACCATTTTTAATGCATTATGAGCAATGTATTCTTTAAGGGCAACAGGCACTGAATCTGTAGACGAAACACTAAAATGTGAAGTTGTTTGCCAGCAGTAACGCTTCATTAGTTACAGATCTCTTTAATGTGGAGTTATTCACATTTCTTTTGCTTCTGCAGAGATTGTGCATATTCACTGATATTAGTGGATTGTAATAACAGAAGTTCGAGTTGCCTTTTATGTTTAAAATGTTCTGAAATGGGTAGTTATTATTGGTTCATATATTTCATTTCATTAGAAAAATGTTCAAAACTAAATTTAAAACACATATACAAGGAGTATAATTTATTACAATCAGGAAGGTGAATCAAAGAACACATACATGCATGTATGCATGGTCCTAAAATCCGTGGAAGGGGCCTATAGTTTGAAAACAGCCCAAATATAAACAAAATCCACCACTGTCCAGATGCATTTTTTGAATGTGGGTTTCAATGCTGTTTCAATGAATGTGAGTTTCAAAGGCACAGAATTTTACTATCCATGCTTGTATGCTTTCTCTGTGAGACTGTACAGTAATGTGTAGCAAATGGCTATCAATGTTTGGCACACACACACACACACACACACACACACACACACACACACACACACACACACACACACACACACACACACACACATGTATATACAAACATGCACATTCTATTACACATGCACATTTCTACAGATACTCCAAAATTCACACAAACACACATAGACACCAAAACAGCCCAACTCATTCTCCTACACATGCACCCACAAACATTCAAACCACACAGGCAAACACACTTATTCTGATACACGTGCATATTCCTATAGATATCCCAAGAGTCACACAAGCATGCATAGACACTAAGATAGCCCCACTCTTTCTCCTGCAGACACACACATGTATACACACAAACTTGCACCGGCACACAGATGGACGGACGAGTGTGCGTGCTCACGTGCGCACACACACACACACACACACACACACACACACACACACACACACACACACACACACACACACATGCACACACACACACACACACATACACACACACACACACACACACACACACACACACACACACACACACACACACACACATACACACACATATGCATGCATGTGCATGTACATACACAGCTTCACAGTACAGTACTTATCTGCTACAGCATTAATAGGCCTACAGTTTCTATTGACAGCAATAGTTGTACACCATTAAAAGATGGTGTACATTCCTGTCATGTCATTGTAAAATAGCATAGTAGAGTTGTCTTTGAATTGCTCTATCAAAGTATTTCAGAACTGGCATTAGGCTTTGGGAAAGATCATATGGCTAATATAGTGCTAATTTTCTACCATATTAAAGATTTTTCTACATGTTTTCTGGTTGAATTTTTAGTATTGACCTATTGCAAAACTACTGGAATTTCTGCATAACTCCATTTTTCTGCTATAATTATTGATGTATTTATCTTTTGTTAATTAGGTTAGTCCATCTAGGCTAGTGGCCTCTTTTCAAGAAAGACCTGAGATTGTATTTATACTACTAGAGGAAATTTAGCCAGGGCAATATGGAACTTATCATACTCATCACTGTTGCAAGTGGGACCCATTTTGGAGGAGCGCTTCCTGTTTCCATTCCAGGCACAGAGGCAGCCTGGAGAAACAGGGAAGCAGATGGAGAGAAAAGAGATGATGAAGTGGTAAAAATATGGAGGAGAAAGCAAATATCAAGACAGGATAATATGTGCAGGATTTTGAGGAAACATTTCAAAGAAACCAGTTTGCTGGAGATGACTCAGTAAATGATGTATGTATAATTATAACTCTCCAGTCAGAAGAGTTGTGCAATGATTTACTTAAAGAAATGGCGGGGCAAACTGAGGCAGAAAATTAAGGAGATGTTTCCTAAGGAGACATTATGGAGAAAATACAAGAAGAGGATGCAGAGATAATCTGGAAGAATAGTGGTGAGTTGGAAATAAAACATATGTGGAGAAAGTAAAAGAAGGTAAAAATGGAATAGCAGAAAAGAAGGCAGAAGAAAATGAAAAACATAAGTATGTGGTAAGGGTTCAAAATAAAGAAGACAAAGAGATGGACAGATATGAAGTAAGGGGCAACTATTAGCTCCTTTGGGTTTAAAAGCACATGAGGTAAGAGCATTTATTCTTATTAACAAAGGGATATTTTGTGACATTATAATTGAGACTGTTTTTTTCTGTGGAAGATTTTCTTGGAGAATTTTTTAAAAAACGATGACCAAAGACATCACATCAAGGAGGTTGACTGAGTATGGTGTGTCTGTCTGTGGCTGATTAGTCCGATGCGGGCTTGGAAAGCTATGCCGCACATTGGGCACAAGTGGTCATTTGAGTTTGTTGGCAATGAGTTGGCTGTGGTTTATGCAGCTCATGCTTCCTCTGTGGCTCTGCAGTCCTTGTTCTGCTTGTAGGAGGTAGCACCTTTGCTGATTCTGCTTTGCCACGTGGGGCGGTCTTGCACTAGGGTTTCCCAGGAGTCCAGGTCAATGCTAATGCTCTTCAGAGAGACTTTCAGTGTGTCCTTGAAGCTCTTTTTCTGCCCACCTTGTGTGCGTTTGCCTCCTGCAAGTTTACCATAAAACAGTCTCTTGGGGAGGCATGTCTGGCATACATACAAGGTGGCCTTCCCACCTGACTTGGGTTCTCCTCAACAGGGTGTAGCTACTTAGCATATATATATATATATATATATATATATATATATATATATATATATATATATATATATATATTTATACTTTTGGAGAAGTTTGGCTGCCCAGACAAATTCATCAGTATGGTGTGCCAGTTCCATGATGGCATACTTGCTTGAGTACTGGACGAAGGAGACTCCTCTGATGCCTTCCCAGTCACCAATGGAGTCAAGCAATGCTGTGTATTGGCTCCTATGCTGTTCAGCATGATATTCTCAGCCATGCTGGCAGATGGCTTCTGCAATGATGAAGAAACCAGCATCAAGATTAGATACAGGACTGATGGCAGGCTTTTCAACCTGTGGAGGCTACAGTCCAAGAACAAGGTTGAAGAGGACTTTGTGCATGATTTTCGGTTTGCAGATGACTGTGCACTCAATGCTGCCACAGAGGCCCAGATGCAGCAAAGTATGAACTGCTTTTCCACTGCCTGCAGAAACATTAGCCTCACAATTAATACCAAGAAGACTGAGGTTTTGCATCAGCCCACACAACAGAAGACATATTTAGAACCAACTATCACCGCTGAAGGTGAGATTTTGAAGTCTGTTGGGTCACATTTGGACAGTTCTGGGAGTCAGTGTGGGAGAGGAGAGGCATCAAACTGTCCACAAAGCTGAAGGTGTACAAGGCAGTCATACTGCTGTATGCCTGTGAGACATGGACTGTGCATGAGCACCATGCCAAAAAACTGAATCGCTTCCATATGAACTGCTTAAGAAGGCTGCTGAAAATGATCTGGCATGACAAAGTTGCAGACACAGTTGTTCTCTCTCAAGCTGGACCCCATGTAATATTTATGTGATAAAAGCATTTAACAGGGAAACAAAATAGAAAATGCATGCACAATTTTGAACAGAGGTAGAAAGAGAGACTTTGAATGGACATTTGAAAGCTTTATGCAAAATGTATCACAAATGGGGTTTATGGACTGGTGGCTGGGATTATAATATTGTCTTAAAAATAGAAACAGATAAAAATGATACATATACTAAGCATAATAAACATGGAGGGGAATATGGGTGTCATAAAATACTGAGGAAAGCCCAAACACATTTTTGTGGAAAAGAAAGACATTTGATAAGTAACTGTGACAAACATACATGTTAGATTTATGAGAAAATGGGACATGATGAAAAAAATGAGAATTGATGTGTTATAAATGTAAAAAAATAAACATGTGGGTGGATTTCAAAAATGAAAATAGTTGTAAGGAAAATGAAAAAGAGAAGAAAATGAACAAAGAGAAGAAAATTTAGAAGTCATAGAAATAGAAGGAAAATTAGATGAAACAAAAATTATAAAGAGAACATAGAAGAAGGTTCTGAAACAAGTGATGATGAAGACATAAATTGGTAGGTAGTAAACAAAAATAGAATTCTATTGGTAAAAGGGTAAAATACAGAAAAAGGACATTTAAAGAGATTTGTACAAAAGAGAAAAAAAAGAAATTGATGACAGGATATATACAGCTAATGACTGGGGTTAGTATATTGGTTAAGGTGTTTGACCCAAAAACACATGGTACAGTATTTGATTTTCACTGTTGGGAAGAAAATAGGATAGGCTTAGAATGGCCTATTAAAGCTGGCCTAGTAATTAGCTGTAAACATATGAAAACATGAATCAATGAGAAAATGAAAATTATATAGTGCTTTCTGTAAATGTGAATTGCATTAAGAATATAGTAAAAATAGGAATTTTGGATGGGTGTAGTACATGTGATGTGAATGCAATTATATTACAAGACACAAGATTTTTAACAAATGAAGAAAGATTATAAACAGAGAAACTATGGGGTGGAAAATAATCTGAGATCTGGGAATTGTGGATTTAAAATAGAAAGAACAAGTATATAGAATTGTAGTATTAAATGCTTATACTAATTGTAAAGAAAGGGAAAGATTATTTCATCATATTGTATATTATGTATATGCATATTATAATAACAGGAGACTTTGTGATTTAAGAGGCACACATCAAAAGAAAGGAAATGATATAAGAAAAATGTTAGTCATTTATAAGATGTGATAAGTTAAACCTTTGGGACAAAAATTCATGAAGTTACAAAAGGGGCATTTATAGAACTGAAAAAGATTATTTTACAGTATCAGAAGGCTTAGTTAGTTGAAACAAGATTTTCTGATCATCTTCCAATATGTGGCTAGAGATAAAGGAAAATAAAGAATATATAAAAATAGTCAAAGGAATAAAAAGGATAAATGAGGACACTTTGAATGAAGAAGGAAATATATGTTTAATACATTTATATAAAGAGCATATTACTATGGGATTTTTTTTCATAACAATTAGTCAGAATGGTGGATGATATTTAAGGAAAAATATAAAAAAAAATGTTTGTTTACAGTGGCAATATGATGTGTGAAATGTAGAGAAAGAACAATATAAAAGAACATATAGCAATGGCTTGGAAGATTGAGAACATAGTTATGGAAAGTGCTTTGACAAAGAAAACAAATTATATGAATGATATCAAGAAAAAATACAATAATTGTTATATAAGCAAAGATAGTTTAACAAGGGAAAAGAGAAGAATTATCTAGTTACTTAAGCAGATTAGTAATGGACTATGGTACTATAATAGGAAAAATGAAAAATGTAAAACAAGAAGTAGAAAAATTTCTGGAAAAGATCATAAATATAGTACAACGTGTACAAGGCATGTTTGAATTAAAAAGAAACGAGTGAAAAACATGAAAATGAAGAAAGTTAATAGAAAAAGAGAATAAAGAGTTGGAAAAGGAGATTTCTTGAGCTAGATAAAGTACTAGGACAAGTAAATATAGATTCTGCTGAAGGACCGATGGAATAGGGTATGAAATGTATAAAAATTTAAGGGATTAGCAAAAAATATTTTAAATATTTTAAATTAATGGTTAAATGAAGGTTTTATGTATAAAGAATTATGTAATTGATACGTAAATTTACATGGAAGAAGGAAGATAGAAGACAAATACTGCTCATTGATACTATTGAATAATGATGATTATAAGATCTTCATGAATATAATACAAAAGAGATTTGAAACTAAAATGGAAAATATTATGGAAAATAATATATATACTATAAAGGGAAGGGCTGTCAATAATTATTAATGATAGCTAGAGAAATTGTTGATGATATTATGAATAGAATAGAAGAAGTGAAAATCATAATAGGAGACCTTAATAATGCATTTGACATTACTGGACTGTGAAAGTTAGGAAATTTTGTATGTTAGCTTATAGTAATAATAAAGCTAAATACTTGTAAGTTGCTGGTTTAGCTAAGAGGTACATATGAAGAGTGGTGTAAGACAAGGGTGTCCAATGAGTTATATACTCTTTGCATTAGTTATGAATGTGAGAGTATGTGAAATAAATTACAAAATGAAGGAGGAGGCTTATATAATACCTGAAGGGCTAAGAAATCCAGTTCTGTTAACATATGCAGATGACATTATAACAATTCCAAAAAAAACAAAATTTGGATAAAAGAAGTAATAATTTGAACAAATGAGTGGCTAGAGATGATAAGGGTAGCTTTAAATAAAGAGAAAACTGAAGGTTTATGTGATGCAGTAAAGATTTGGGGTATATATTTTAAAATGAATGACATTTCTGTGTCAGGTATAAAATTTGGGAATAAATATGTTAAGAAGAATTCAATGGTAAAAACAGAAGTTATAAAAACTGTCTTTTTCTGAAGAACATATAAATTATCATTCAGAAAAAAGGCATATCTGACAAAGTCTGTACTGCTGGGAAAAATAGCTTACATAGTAATTGGATTAAACCCAGTATAATGGAGTATTTTTGTATGTGAAGAAAGAAGACAGAGGTTTAGGGTTAATTAATGTAGTGGTATTTGCTGCTTCATTAACTTGGTATGCAGTGTTAAAGTGGATAAATTAATACGGCGAGAGATTAGGAGCAAAATTGTATAAATATAAGTATGATAAATTTTGGGGTATAGTAAAAACAGTAAAACAGAAAAGGATTGTATAACTGATTAAATAAAATGTTACCAAGAAAAAATATTTTTGTGGAAAATAAAAATTGGTGATATAGAAAAAGACAGAAATGTGTAGTATAAGAATGTAATGATAAACCATTAATATGTAAAACCACTGGAAAATCTAACAGATCAAAAATTTAAAGCTGTAAAAGTCAGAAGCCAATGGTATAATCAGAAAGTGAAATGTCTAGATTTATTGTGGCTAGTGGTAATAAATAAATTGCTAGCAACATGAAATATGCTATTTAAGAAGAAAAGTGATAGAATATGTTTAAATTGTCAAGAAAAAGAAACTACAAAACATGAGTTTTTGAAATGTAAGAGTAAAAGGTTATAGGGAAAACTATGTAATGAAGATTTTTTGAAGATATAAATGAAGTTAAAATAAATGTGTATGATTACATTTGAATATTATAAGAAGAGAATAAATGAATATGTTAAAAGAATAGATACAATGTATTCTCTGTTATATGGGTTATATAGAATGAAAGAATACATAAAATTATTTTAATGGTAACTAGATTTTAGCAACAATATTAAGTAAAATCATATGGTGGTTATAGAAAAAGAAGCAGAGGTTTAATAGGGATGAAAATTTAGTATGATTGTGTAAACCGATGTGTATATATAGTAGTCCATTTGTAAAAATGTATACATTTTTAAATAAAAATTATTTTTGTATATAAATAAAGGGCCCTATTCCTTTTGAGCACTAAATTGGGTCAGGGTGTTGCCAAAAGTGCTTGGAGAAACTTTGTGATGGAGGCTAGTAGAAGTAACTGCAGGGAGGAGAACAATGTAAAATCATTTAGAAATATGGATAGGGATGCTAAATAGAGGGAATTCATGATGGATAAAGTTGCAGATGCTTGTACAGACAACAAAAGCTGACTCTGTTGTTGTAGTAGATGATCCAAATAAATAGAACATACTTGCTTCTCAGACTGATTTTGTGCATGGAAACATTATAATAGCTGAAAAATGGTGGAATGCAGATTGGAGTTGCTTGACAAAGATGAATCAAGAGATTAATTTGCTGTATTGTGGGGTGAGACAGCTGATTATGTGTTTACTGAGGATGAAGAACAGAAAGAACACATTTTTGATAAAGTTACTGGCAGAAAAAGTTCATTTCAGACTGCAAGTAAAACTTTTTTTAGAAGTGGTCAGTGGTAACAGGAGGTAAGGAAAATGTACTGTAAACGTTTTTCTTTTTTTTTTTAAAAAGAACACTATAAGACTAAGAACATGAAATGGCTCTGCTCTATAGTCCTACTCTCAGACAATTTTGTCAAGCATCAGAGTTTTCTGTAAGAGATGTAAGGTTTTTTATTCATTTAGGTAAAGTGGCAATCTGTGACATTGCATTTAAAACATTTTTTTGCTGCATAAGTTCCTCCTAAATGAATGTGAAAAGAAAAACACATTTATTCATGGAAAAAATGTTTGTTGGCCAATGACTGAATTTCAACACCTTCCACAGAGATACATGATCAAGCATGTGTATGCATCCCTAATAAATAAGAAATGCAACATGACTACTTAAGACACAAAGGAGAATATTCCATTAAACAAAGGAAACCATCTATGTATTGCCCAAACATATTTGCTTGGCTGGATTCCTATCAGTTAATTGTTGAATTTCTGACAACAAAAAGCTTTTGAATGGAGATCGTGGTATAATGAGGATTTGGACGTTTACTTTTTTTCTCAATGCAGTGCAGTCTTGGAGTTGGTGTATATAATTAGCAGGGGGGGGGGGGCAGGGGAGCTTGCCCCCTGCAAAAATGTAAAAAAGATATGTGTGTGTATGTGTGTGTGTGTGTGTGTGTGTGTGTGTGTGTGTTTGGTAATGTTCGAGTTTTTAGAAATTCAATCATATCGTCTCGATGATATGAATTTCAAGTTTCTGAAAACTTGATCAATTGACATAGGTCCGCTTGGCCTGCTCACTACTTTACATCAGACATGAAAAGTTGCCCATATTAGACTAGTGATCTCAACATCATCAACAGAAAGTGCTGAGAAAGTAGTAAATCATCTTTAAAAGGACTGTAGTACTACTAATACTACTACAGTTACAATTAGGAACATAATATACAAACACCATTAATGTAGAGCAGAATAACACAAAAATGCAATTTAGCACATAATTTTGAAAGCAGACATCTTACTAAGCAAACATTAGCTATCCATTCTGTGCATTAGACATAGGCAAGCATAAGTCACAAAGAAATGTGCAAAGGGCATTGCACAGTCATCATCACTTGCACAGGGTAAGGTGGGGGTTACAGCAGGGCACGTCTGAAACAAAAAAAGTGTGTGTTTGTGTGTGTGTGTGTGTGTGTGTGTGTGTGTGTGTGTGTGTGTGTGTGTGTGTGTGTGTGTGTGTGTGTGTGTGTTTGTGTAAGAGAGAGTGAGTGTGCATACTGTAAAATCAGGGTAACAGGAAGTATGAACTGACAAGGCCATTAGAACTAGATTTAGAGAAATCAAACGTTAAAGATATAAGCAAGTGTGTGTGTGTGTGTGTGTGTGTGTGTGTGTGTGTGTGTGTGTGTGTGTGTGTGTGTGTGTGTGTGTGTGTGTGTGTGTGTGTGTGTGTGTTGGCATGGGCAAGATGAGGTGTACTGTGGATACATATGCTGGAACAAAGCCAAATCAGTTGTACTAGCACTAAACCCTGACATTCTTGTCAGGTGTGATCCACATATGGTAGAGGATTCAGTTCAGCTCAGCCTCCCCCATCCACATTAACTACCTCTGCCAGTAATTGCACTGCTAGTTAAATGACCCTGGCTAGATGTCAGGGTCATTTAACTAAACACAAATAATGTCTGCTGAACAAGATCTCATCACATACATATCCATGACTGTGAACAAGACCATGTAGTCTACCATGTTCGGATGTTGACACTTCAATCACTGATAGAGCTGTGGAAGAAATATAACTATGAGAGTAGAATCTGGCACAGCCACAATAGCTAACATCTGACAATGTAGCGGATGTTCAGCCACATGGATGCTGACCCTCCCTAGCAGACATTCCATAAAAGACACTGCATGATCCAGTGTGTCATTCATCTGGTCCAATAAATCACACATATGATTCAGGCAGGCTTGCATGTCAGAATGCATGAAATGCGGTACTCTGAATATCTCTTTGAAAGTCCTTGTGGAACTTCTCTGTGCCTCCATGATGACACCAACATCAGGAGGCGGATGGAAAGCATATCTCCTTTGAGCACCTCTCCTGACACCCCTCTATGACACTTCACCATCATGATGGCTAAGGGGATACTCTGCCAGTTCTGAAATGGAGGTAACCACCCTACCTTAACCAACCGTGTCACCCACAGCCTATTCTATCTCAGAGAGCTCTATGATATGGATATGCTAAGGCTATACCTCTCAAATGCCCAGATTTTTGAAGAATGTCCAAATTTATGTCTCATAATTTTGGGCTGTTTCTCATAAAATTTGTGGTTTCTGGCAAATCACTGAAGACTGAGGTCACTAACTAATGATATACATTTGAGTTGCAGGCTGCATATCTTTAAGAAAATGCATGCTAATTCAAATCCTGTTATTTTAGCAATGTTCTAAGTTTATAAGAGAAATATTTAAAATATGTCCCTATTTTTGGGCCTTTGTCCCCTTTGCCCGCTCATTATTTTAGGTTCTGTCCAGATTTCTTGCACTAAGAGGTTGAGAGGTATGACTTAGACATGCTGACTTTGTTCAAATGCTGGGGAGGAGATGTGGGAGTCACACCTTCAGTATGCAACCCTCAGACTGTACCTCTTCATCACCAAAAGTCATTATCAGAGGGTGCTGTTACTCCAATGTCAGGTGTTCAGATCTCCAAAGTGCTGTTGGCAGGATCACCTTTGATTATAGCAAGGGAACACAAAAAAGAATAAATACAAAAAAACAATTATCAGACATATGCAACATAATCCTAAGTGAAGTAATAATAAATGTAGATGAAAGTAAAAGTTTCAGTAAGGTGTATTTAAAGATAAATAAATAAATAAATATATATATATATATATATATATATATATATATATATATATATATATATATATATAGGGTCTACTTTACATGGTCGACATTTCAGAAAGTTGAAAACCATATGGCTGAGACCATATGATCGACTTTTGAAATGTCAACCATGTAAAAAAAAAAAAAAAAAACAAACACAGTAATTACTTACCTTCAGATTGCTAGCAGGATACCAATTCTGAGATTGCACTACAGTGTTTAAGATGGAAATATTTTCATTCTGCACTGTACGGAGATGCCCATTCTGCATGGTCGACATTTCGAAAGTCGATCATATGGTCTCAGCCATATGGGCTTCGACTTTTTGAAATGTCGACCATGTGAAGGGGATATATATATATATATATATATATATATATATATATATATATATATATATATATATATATATATATATATATATATATATATATTTTATATACCTTTACCTTTAAAATGTTGAAGTGCACATCTGCGGCAGTCAGATATGCGAAAGGATGTTTGAAAAAGTTTGTATTAACAGACTATAAATTGCCGAATTCACAAAAGAGCGAATGCCAGTGTGCATTCACTCATGTGAATTCAGCAATCTGAGTAGGGATCGGGACATGTACCCCTTCCCTCACTGTAGTGTGATTGCGGAGTTGTATATAAAATTAGCAGGGGGTGTGGGGGGTACAGGGCGGCTTGCCTCCTTGCAAAATGTTCATTATAGAAATTTGGACATGACATTCCCTGAGTGTCACACTTTTCTGAGTACCAGGGTAGGACTTCCTAGCATTTGTGGTTGTCATTTCCAACATTTGGGTTGAATACATAAACAGTTGCACAAGTGTGTTGTTTAAAGGTAAACCATACACACATACACACACACACACACACACACACACACACACACACACACACACACACACACACACACACACACACACACACACACACACACACACACACACACACACACACACACTCATATATACATATACCTGGAGCATAAGCAGTAGATACCCTTTGGTTGTCTTCCACTTCTGCCCCCACATCCATGTTGGCACTGAGCAATTCCTCTGCGATGTCTGGATCCCTTACAGTTGACAGGAACTCATCCATTCAGTAGCTGAACCACACCCAGTAGATCTCCCTTCTTGTGCAACAGCACTGGCTGCCTTTTTTGCCTTGGTTATCATGTCACTGGCTCGATGTCTGGTAGCCTGGTAATCATGGGGGTGGCCACCTACAGCATTCACATCATTGAACATCTGCTGCCAGAAGTAGTCATAGAAGGACCTCTCAGCTAAGGTTTTTATTTTGATGTGTGAGCCTTGTGAATAGAGGACCTGGACATCATTCCCATCATCTGAAAATGGAAGTTGACTTGGGCCAGATTTCTTAGGTGCCAATCCCCATGCTGAAGTAAAAAGAAAAAGGCTGTCAGACAAATCAAATAGGGCTATGTGCTTACAAGATTATTTACACTGGGAAGAAACAAGTCTTCATTTATGCATGCATCAACATATAAACTTGTAAATCATTATTATCTACATGAAGACACACATCCAACATATATGTGTAATGCTTACAAAGAAAGGGAAGAACACGCTATTATATTCCTTACATTTGTTTGTACTGTCACATGCTTCAGCATCAAAACTTGTGCAAACACCCCTATTTTTCCAGATTTCTACTGTGAAAGGGCAAAGAACAAAAGTGAGAACATGGGTATATTGCTCCCTAAGTGTAAAATATTACAATTACAAACTGAGTATATGTGCTCTGCTTTCTCTCTCTGATTATGTCTAAGTTGATGAGGCAAACATTGCTAATTTTTTATGATAATGCCATGGTTTCACATTTCAGATCTAGAGACGGTGAAGTCTTTGTGAAAGTAGTGATCGTTAATGTCAACATTTTAATTATATAGGATCACAGAGTTGCTAAATCTTCACACCAAGTCAATTTTATTTATTTATTTATTTTTTGGCTTCATCCTTTGTACACCACTTGGCATTGGACATCAGTAACTGTTAGCAGAGACCCTCAGTTCACTACCCAAGACAGAAACAAACAATCAAACATTTAATATGGAATGCCATTTTGTAGCACAGATGAGACTGGTGCTGTTGTACCTCAGTTGGCTTTGTGTACAGCATTGATTACTGAAAAGGCACCTTCTATGTAACTTTCTTTGTGACTCAATGTGTTAATAAAGTAACATGAGTGTGAGTAACAACACCAGGAATGCAAGGTTTGATTCCAGATTTGGATATTTTTAAGTTAGTATTCACATTTAAAGAACTGTTTGTGTACTGGAACCTAAAGTACAGTGGATTTTTTGTATATTTGGGTTGTAACAACAGAAGACCATATAATGGAAAATACATGAGATTACTTTGATATGTTTCTCCTGCAGTCTTCGTACTTTTGTTTATAGTGACAACACATGCTAATGTGCATGGCGCAGCAAACATGTCATGGTCTAATTCTGAGGATGTAAAATAAGCAAACAAATAAAGTGTGAAATATGGATCCTTAACCAAAACCATTGTAAATCTGTTTGAGCAAGTATTCATAAAGTGCAGTTGTGTACACTTACCATAAATGTAGATGTTCGAGTGTATTCACTGTTGCAGTCATTACATTTGGGTTATCTGCTTGCAGGTAGCCCTCAGTCAGCCTGATTAACAAAGTCTTGGGTCCTGCATCAGTTGCTGTCCCTTCTTCCATGACGTCAGGTTGTCAGGGGTATAAAACATGCAGCCGACACTATTACATCAGTTTTTCTTGCCCCAGATGTCAGGTGCCCCCCTAATGGGAAGCAATTAAACATAAAAGCACAAAGATATACCTCCAACAAAAAAGCAAATACACCAAAAAGGCTTTTAAGAATAGTAAAGGAAAGTAGAGGTATAGCCAAAAGAAGTTAGGGGGCTGGAGGGAGGGTAACCAGGACTGCAACAGTGAATACACTCGAACATCTACATTTATGGTAAGTGTACACAACTGTACTATGTTCTTCATGTTTCACTGTTGCAGTCATTACATTTGGGTAGATTCCCAAAGCTATGGTTGGGAGGAGGAATTTAGATAGCATTAGGGCCAGCTATAAGGCCCTGCAAGACTGCAGTGGCAAAGCCAGCTCTGGATTTAGAGAAAATTGGCAAATGATAATGCTTGGTGAAAGTATGTAGAGAACTCCAGGTAGCAGCTTCTAGGATGTCCCTGGTAGGGACGCCTCTGAGAAAGACTGTAGAGGTAGATGCAGCCCTGGTGGAGTGAGGTATGATCCCCTGGGGGATAGGTTTTCCATGGTGCTTATAGCAGAAATGAATGCAATGACTTATCCATTTAGAAATGGTTTGCTTTAAAATAGCCTTCCCCTCTTCCCCTGCAGCAAATGCCACCAGCAGTTGTTCAGATTTACTTTGAGGTTTAGTCCTGTCCATGTAGAATCTAAGTTGTCTGTTCACATCTAAGGAATGCTGTATCTGTTCTCCTTTATTCTGCGGATTGGGAAAGAAGGTTGGCAAATGAATGGACTGATTAAGAGCCACACTGGATACCACCTTGGGCATGAAGGATGGATTGGTTCTGAGGGACACCCTGTCCATATGAAAGATGATGAAAGGCTCCACTGCCATAAGGGCCTGTAATTCAGATATCCTTCTAGCTGAAGTGATTCCTAAAAGGAATGTTGTTTTCCAAGAAATACATTTTAATTCTGCAGTAGCAGCTGGCTCAAAAGGAGGCAGAGTGAGTTTCTCCAAGACAAAGTTAAGGTCCCAGGCTGGGGTTGGAGCTCTCCTGGGTGGTCTCACATTTTTGGCCCCTCTGAGGAACTGCTTGAGCAGTGGATGAGAGAAGAGGGGAGGTTCTGTGTTATAATGAGCTGAAATGGCTGAGGCATGGATTTTAATGGAGGAAAAAGACAGGCCCTTGTGAAGCATCTCATTTAAGTATTGTAAAAATTGAGGTAAATTGGGCGCTGTTGTGCTCATCCCTTGAAACTGGTTCCAGGCACAGAATCTTTTCCATTTTTCAGCATAAGAGTTTCTAGTACTAGGCCTCCTTGCCTCTAAAATGATATCCATCACAGGTTTGCTGAGGGATGGTAAAGGAGAGATTAAGTAATTAGCCAGGCTGCAAGGTTCAGCATTGGAAGCTGAGGGTGCAGAATCTGATTCTCCTGCTGAGATAGCAGGGAAGGAGTCTGTGGCAGGTGCCATGGAGATAACCATGACACACTGCGCAGGAGGGGGTACCAGTGTTGGCGCGGCCAGTCTGGAGCAATCAAAATCATCCTTGGTTTGTCCTGTTTGATATTTGGTAGTACTTTGGAGAGCAGAGGCAGAGGGGGGAAGGCATAGACTAATAGGTTTTTCCAGCTGAAGGACAGAGCATCCACTTTCCAGGCTTGTTTGTGGGGAGTCCTTGTGCAAAATTTGTCCAATTGGTAGTTCTGGGGAGAGGCAAACAGGTCTATATCTGGGCTCCCCCCATTTGCTTGTTAACATGTTGAAAATCCTTGGTTCCAGTTTCCACTCATGTGGGTCCATGAGGTTTCTGCTTAGTCCATCTGCCAGTGTATTTAAATTTCCTGGCAGGAATTGAGCTTGTAGGTGCACTTGGTAGCTCAAGGCTGTGATCCACAATGCCATGGCTAGTCTGCAGAGGGGGTAAGAATGTATACCCCCTTGCTTGTTTATGTACCACATAACAGTGGTGTTGTCCGTCATTACCATTAGTTGTCCTGGAAGAATGTGGTCCTTGAAGGCTGTCAGAGCATTCTATACAGCTAACATTTCTTTTTGATTGATATGCAGGTGCATTTGACATGGGTTCCATTTGCCCTGAATGCACTTCCCTGCCAGGTGAGCCCCCCATGCATAGTCTGATGCATCTGTTGTTAGGGTTTGGGTGGCAGGAGGTGGTGTGAAAGGTAGTCCTTTGTTTTGGTGGCAGGCCTCTGCCAACCAAAGGAACTCTAGGCGTAGGCAAGGTATGATAGGAATCATTGTTTTTAGGTCTTGAGAATGTTGACACCATAGGCTTTTTAGATATCACTGTAGTTTCCTCATATGCAGTCTTGCATATGGAATTAGAAGAATGCAGGAGGCCATGAACCCCAAGGCTTGCAGTATTTGTCTTGCAGATAGCAGGGTTTTTGTGGCCACTTGTTTGAAGTAGGTTGTCAAATGAATTTGCTTTTCTGGTGTGAGGTAAGCCATCTGGGAAGTTGTATTCAAGCTTGCTCCCAGGAATATAATTTGTTGACAGGGTACCAGGTGTGATTTCTTTTCATTTATGGTGTACCCCAGACAAGTTAGAACCCTTTTACAAAGGCCAGATGATTCAAAAGTATGTCCTGGCTTTCTGCCTGAATTAGACAATCGTCCAGGTATGGATATATTTGAATATTTCTTTGCCTGAAAAATGCAATAACTGGAGCTAGGCACTTTGTGAATACCCTGGGCACAATGGATAAGCCAAAGGGCAGTGCAGAGAACTGATAGTGCATGTAGCCTGCTTTGAAGCATAGGTATCTTCTGCAAGATTCCCTGATTGGGATGTGCAGGTATGCTTCTTTTAAATCTAGTATTGCCAACCAGGCATCTTTGCCTAGCATAGGAAGTAATTGGTGAAGAGTCAGCATCTTGAATTTTGGAATCTCCAAAAAGATGTTTAGAGTAGACAGGTCCAGGATAGGATGCCATGAATTGTCTTTTCTGGATAACAGGAAAAGTCTCGAGTAGAAACCTTGTCCCTATTCCTCTTCTGGTACCAGTTGAATAGCCCCCATGCTTAAGAGAAAAAGTACTTGTTTTGGGCCTCTGCCCACTGATTAGGGGGTAGGTCCAGCCACCCACTTGGTGTTGGCAATGTGTGGAAGTGAAATCTGTATCCCAGGGACACTATATTTAAAACCCGTTTGTCCTGGGTAATGAGTTCCCAATTTCTTTGCATGAAGAGCAATCTTTCCCCCCAAAGGGGCAATCAGTTGATAAGTGCTTGGAAATTTTAAAAGGAAGTCATTGAGACAGTTTACCATAGGGAGGGAGTCTTATTATTTCCAGACTTGGAAGTGGAGGCCCCCCACTGCTTAGTTCTGTGAGTCTCCTGGGACTGAAACCTGGGGTTTTTGCTATGTCTGGGTTTGTCTTGAGAAGACCTGGAAGGGGCTAGAAAGGATCAATTCTTAGAGGGCCAGTGCCTACTAAATCTAGGAGGCTCAACTTGTAAAAAATCTTTAACAGTTTGCATAGATTTAGCTTTATCTTCCATCTTTTTAAGAACTTCCTCAGCCTTGTTGCCAAACAGGCGGTCCTGATTTAAAGAAACATCCAACAAGTTAGCTTTAACATGATCAGGCAAAGATTGCTCCTTACGCCAAGCATGCCTACTGAGCACAGACCCAGTAATAGCACCCCTGCAAAAGGCCTCTAATGAATCAAAACCACATTGCAAAGTATGTTTTCCAACTTGTTCGGCAGAATGCATTAAATCCTGTAATTCTTTATTTTCCACACAGTCAGGAATCAACATAATTTTCTGTTTAAGCAGTCCAATAACATGTAGCTGATATTTTAACATATGAAACTGGCAGTTTAAAGCCCTAATGGCCAAGGTTGCAGCAGTGTAAACCTTCTTACCCCATCTATCCAGCACCCTGAAGTCTGTCAGAAGGGGTAGGATTTTTAGCAGTAAAAGCCTTAATGCCCTTGGGCCCCTGTGAAATAGTCTCTGGATCTGCAATAAGATTTTTGAAAAGGAACTTGTGGGACTCAGGGACCCTGTAGTATCTGTCAGGTTTTCTGGGAGCAGGAGGCAGGGAATCAGGGGCCAAACTAGATTCTGAGAAAGCATCATTAAAAATGTCTAGTACAGGAGGAATAGCTAAAGGCCTATGCTTAGGTAGGAGAAGGAAATCCCTAAGCATCTTTTTTGAATCAGAAAAATCCTGGCTTTCCCAGTGGAAATGCTCCCTTTAGAGTAGG
The DNA here is from genome assembly GCF_019279795.1 of Protopterus annectens. Classification (NCBI taxonomy): domain Eukaryota; kingdom Metazoa; phylum Chordata; order Ceratodontiformes; family Protopteridae; genus Protopterus; species Protopterus annectens. The sequence continues at coordinate 1,864,131,596 of NC_056739.1, forward strand.
TAAGGTTTCCCCAAAAGAAAAATCCTCAGGAGGGGAAGCAGAGGGAAGAGAGTCCTCTGCATCAGAATCCTCATAAGTAGGTAAGGGCAAATCCAGATCATCAGAAGAGTCAGAAAAAAACAGTATCCTGATCAGAAGATTCATAATCAACTTCAGTCCTAGGCCTCTTAGAAGGGGGGGGGGGGTGGCTACACCTGATTAGAGTTATTAGATCTTCAGCCATTCTTATCATTTGTTTTTTTAGGCCTAGAGGCCTAAGCATGTGGCCTGGGCATTGTTTTTTTAGACATGGATCAAGATTTAGTCCTAAGTAAAGAAGGAGGCGTTGGTTTAATATGCAAGTCTGTAGGCCTGAATACACCCTCAGAAACCGGTGTCTGCACAGCGGCTCTGGATCCATCCAAGGTAGAGACATCCACAGGTTCCATAGTTGAAGCATCTCACAGCATATTGGACTCTGAATGGGTCTCAGTAGAGGCCTGTGAATCAGAAGTAGTGGTATCAGGGGCTGCAAAAGCGCCTCACTGGGTACCGGTGAACTGGTGACTGGCTTAGGAGAAGCGTTGTCGACAGTTTTGGACCTCGGCAGCCTGTCTCTGTCTTTATCTTTATGTTTTTTGGAATCCCAGTAGTCAGATGGCTAACTGATGACGTTTCTGGATAATTAAACCAAGAACCGAAATATTTAGAGGCGAAAATATACCAAGGATGGATAGTGCGCTGATTAAATAAGGCACAAAACTGACAGCAAGGTACGTCATGGTCAGGGCCTAGGCAAGGAATACAGTACGAATGAAAATCTTTATGAGGTATTTGCTTTCTACAAGTAATGCAATTATTAACTTTTACTGACATCGGTAAGGTGCAAGCAAAAGTTTCCCCAATGGAGTACTTAGCTTTAGTTGAAGACTTCGGTTCTGAAACTCAAAAACTAAAATTTCAGGAGTCGGCCGACTGGCACTTGCGAACTGCTTCTGCTTCGGGCACCGCATGGCAAGAAAGACTGATGTAATGATGTTGGCTGCATGTTTTATACCTCTGATGACCTGACATCATGGAAGAAGGGACAGCAACCGATGCAGGTCCCAAGACTTTGATAACCCAAATGTAATGACTGCAACAGTGAAACATGAAAGACATCAATAAAACATTTCATTAACACATGTGTACATTTTACTTGTATGTACTGTGTAAAACATGAGCTTATGTAAGGTCCTGTGCAGTCCCTTCCTCAATATGTCTCATGACATGAAGGCATGATGATATATAACATAAATGGAAATCATCATGTGGCAAACATTGTTAAAATACTGAATGTTTCAAGGTAATACAATATGTGCAGGATGCAAATTTATATCCTTTAGAAGGCCACCAATTGGATAAAATAGCAGACTGCTTAATCTTTGTTTCTGTTTCTTTTTTGTTGTAGTTTTTTAGCTTGTTACTTTGCACAACACTTGGCATTGTACACTGCTGCCTGTCACTGGTGATTAGCAATCAATGATAGTTAACTTCTCCTGGCCAAAACTCAAAGTTTTATCTTACATGCACAAAGATTAGCAATCAGTAGTGCAAATAAGACTGCTGCACTGTGCTTCAGCCAGCACTCTGGATAGCACTGAGTGCATAAACTACAGCTTCTCTGAAATGTTCTCTGTGGCTCAGCGAGTTAATGCAGTAAGTTCTGATTAACAACAGAAGTAATGCAGGCTTCAATTACAGACGGTTATACTTAAGGGGTTCAGAATAAAGTATTGTCAGTGGCTTCTTATTAGCAAATGAACATGAAGCATAGCTGAAACTTGCAATGCAGCTCTGTGTAACCAATTTATTTTATTTATTTATTTGATATTTGTTTACCAGGAAGGTTCCAACTGGGTCAGAAAGAACCTGTGTTCAGTGGTGGCCCTGGGAGAAAAGTTCCAATTACATACAGACATGCAATCTTTATACAAGAAACATCATTTTTTTTTTTGCATGAATTACAAGTACAATATAGAGGGCAAGAATATACATAGAACAATTAAAACTTTATACACAGATAGCAGCAAAATTCTTGAATTACAGTAAGCTGTTACATCAGTATAAGGCAGATGGTAAATATTCAAATAAGTGAAGTCGATATGCAAGTAATAGATACAGAGTGAAAGGGGAGTAGGTTGCGAGAGAGTGGAGGAGAGATACAGTTTAGTCTGATCTGGAGAAGAGATTAGCCTGGGTCAGAGCAAGGGCTCAGCCAGGACTTGAGCATATGTTGTTTCAGTATAGATTTAAAGGCAAACAAAAAGGAAACTCTTGGAAGGCCTGGTGCCGAAGCGATAAATTTGTAATAAAATTGGTGTTCTGGTATTCCATGACTTTGATTGGTCATTTTTTTTATTTTTAGTTTTAAAGGCAGGTAGGATAGTGGTAGTTCTCACTGTTAGTGGAAGAGAGTTCCATGCTGTTGCAACATAGTGGGTGTAGAGGCTTTGTCTAGCTAATTTAGAGGGTTTGTATATAGAGAACAGCTCTTTATCTGTGGACCTTAGTGTTCTGCTTGGATTGTATGGTGTAATGATGTTGCTAGGGGGTTGTAGAATATGTTGTATTGTGTAAGAAGTTGAGTATATAATAGGTAGTTGGGGAATTCTAGCCAGATTATCTTTTTTAGTGACAAACAGTGACGAGTTCCAGTTATTGAGCTAATGGCTAACTTGGCCACTTTATTATAGCACTGTTCCAATTTGGATTTAGATGAGGTCTGTAAATTGGTAAGAATTGGAGTTCTGTAGAGCAGGGAGGGTAGAAGGAAAGTTTTGGCATTGGTGGTTTTGGAAGAGGAGGTTAGGTTGTGTTTGTTTCTCTACAATGTGCCAAGTTTCTGGTGGGTTTTCTTTATGTTTTGTTGAATGTGAAGATTAAACCAAAGGTGATTGTCTATGACTACACCAAGTAACTTAGTGTGGTGGACAGTTTCAATGACAGTGTTATCAGAAGAGAGAACTTTGAAGTTATTCGGATCAGAAGTACAATTTTTTGGTTGAAAAAGAACCAGTTTACTTTTTATCTGGGTTGAGGAATAGCTGGGAGTTAGTAAACCAGGATTCAATAGCAGAGAAACTTTGTTCAGTATTGGATAGTGTGCAAGAGGTACACATTTTAATGGAATCATCAGCATATTAGATGAGTGTACCACTAGTAAAAGCTCTACAGAGGTCATTAGTAAAAGTATTAAAAAGTAGGGGTCTTAGGATGGATCCCGTTCGGACTCCAATTGGATTTGCTAGAAAGGAGGAGGTAACATTTTACAGCTTGATCTCAATTGTTTAAGTGAAAGTGGAACCATTTTAATGTAGGAGGGGTGATTCCTAGGTTAGAGAGCTTTTTCAGGAGAAATAAGTGAGACACAGTATCGAATGACCTAGAGAGGTCAAGAAATAGTACAGATACATAGCAACCTGAATCTTTAGCTCTATTTACAAGGTCAGGGAAGGTAAGGAGGGCTGTAGTAGTGCTGTGGCCAGGATAAAAAACATGTTTTGTGTTTGTAAGGCGGTTATTATGTTGTAAGTAATTCATGAGATGAAGATGAATACATTTTTCCAGTATTTTAGACATGGAGGAAAGAATGGCTATAGGTTGAAAGTTTGTAAGTTCAGTGGAATTACCTCCTTTGTGGGTGGGGATGATATGGGACTTTTTCCAGATATTAGGCACTGTGGACTCAAATATGGATCGATTGATTGAATGCTAAATAACTTAAATATACCCTTTACAAAGCATCTTAACAGAACAATAATCATAGTTAATGTAAAGTACACTTGCAGATATATAGTGTTGCCAAAATTTATTGGGGTAAAGAATGACTCATTACAATTATCATCATCTGGTTTGGGCAGCAATATGTCATGTAAAGTATTTATGATCCCTTCCTCAACATGTGTTACTGAGATGTCAAAGAAAAATAAATCATTTTACAGGAATAAACATCACCTAAAACTATAAGTCCAATTATATAACAACCCAAAGTCCAACACATAAAGGCTTGTCAGAATGAAATATCCAGTCATGTTTAAATTGGTACACCTCATCTTACACCCTGAAAATGTTATCTCTCCTCTGTCATTGACAGTTAATAAATAAAACATAGCAGCATTCTTTTTTGTTGTGCATTCAGTTTCCAGGTGCTATCAATCACAGTTTTTAAAATATATGTCTCTCCAACCCATTATGTCTCAATGTATTTAAATGCATCTGTTAACAACACTGATTATTGCCAACATAATTGCAAATGTCAGGTCATATTTGTTTTATTCTGTCTGTAACAAAAGTAGATGTATTATTAATGTCAAGCATAAGAGAGAGCATGGCCAACAGTACTAATATGTAATTTCAAATATAAATCATATATCATTGGCAAAAAGCATTTGATTAATCTCCAGCAGATCATGTGTAAATACACTGAGCATCACAGTTGGTTAAGTCTTACTGCCATATTTCACACCTATAGTGTACTTTGAAGCAATCTTAACCAAAATCAATGGAAGGCCATTTGTCTGCTTTCTATAGTGCAAATACAGTTGGCGATGTTGTCCATCATTGTGTATAGGCTGGTACACATGATATCATAATTAGGTATCAATTCCATGCCATATTTCTGGATATCCTTGAGAAGACATGCCAGGTACTGCTGAGGGAGGTGGTCCATTGAAAGCCCAAAGGTGGTGTCAGTAGGAGTCCAGGATATTTGTTGCAGTCCTTGGAAAGTGCTATAGCCATAGACTTCTGCAGGAGGACTATACTGGGACTCAGTACAAGGCTGAGACATGGAATAACTAGGCCAAGGCTGTCACCAGAACACCAGACATTCCATGCAATGGTGAACGATGTGATCACATTATAGTGACATGAAAAGCACAAACATGACCACTTGAGCTGATGGGAGACAAATTTTAGAACTGCTGACACCCTTGAGTTGTGAAAGTATAATGACTTGTCACCAACCAATACAATACAATACCATGGATTGCCGAGACATGCAGTATTTCATTATATTTTTCTGTTTTCTGTTCTGTATAGCTTCTGAAAGGAATGATTGGCATGACTCAGTGAAGCATGGGCCAAGTAAGGCTGAGGAATGAATGCCAAAAAAAGCATAATACATCAGAAATTTAATTAACTTTACCAAATTTCAGGACATCAATGCATATGAGTTTCAGGCACATATTACTTTGTAGGCATACCTTACAAATATATATATATATATATATATATATATATATATATATATATATATATATATATATATATATATATATATATATATATATATATATATCAGATATATATGTCTGCTACAATAAGTCATGATCGTTGCATTAGGCAATGTGTAAATCAGCTCAACTGTGTGTGAGTTCAATTCCAAGCAGCATCAATTAACTTAGTCTAGAATAATATTTAAAATCTATTTTCTGTAATCATTAAGTACTGGTACACTTTCAGTCTTTGAAAATGGATTTCTTTAATTGAGAGGCTTATATCATATACACTATAATCACCTAATTATTGCATAATGTCTATAAGAATAATAAAGTTGATGTGTTTTATGACAATTATATGATTTCACATTCATATCTAGATGTGCCAAAGATTACTATATGTATGTGTACATTTGGATATATTTTTAAATATTAAAATGACATTGAATAGATGGTAGTTTATATGCATTTCACTCCGCTCTATAGCTCTCTTTTGTGTGTGTGTGTGTGTGTGTGTGTGTGTGTGTGTGTGTGTGTGTGTGTGTGTGTGTGTGTGTGTGTGTGTATGATTGTGGGTGTGTGTGCTTTTACTGGCAACATAATTCCGGTTGCAACACAAATAATCATCAGTAAAGGGACCTGATATGGCTTTTCCATAACTCTCTTAATCTTACTATGCTAATGTAGCAGCAAACAAGATCTGAGGTAATTTGGTAGGTGCATTGTGGGTAAAGGAAAATCTCGAGAGATTTTTTGGTTGTGAGCTTTAGCATCAACTGAGTTGGATCCAATGGATTGGATCTAAACCTACTTGTTGAAGAAGAATGAAGATCTACAGCACAGATGGAACATTAAGGTAAGTACATAACTTATTCTACTATCCTACCTCTGCTTGCTCAATATTAGAAACACTTCATTGTACACAGCATGACAGAATCATTATGATGATAAACTTGAGTAACACTCAACAAAAAAGAAGTGGGCAATAAACAAAAAGATTTATGTCTCTCTCACCATCATCACCCCCCCCCCCCACTTCAGGAACATCTATGTTTGTCCTCAGCATTTGTGTGATGTCTGGCATTGAGCACCTATGGTGACTAGTGGTAAAAGTTCATGTCTTATGGCTTAAACTCGTGAGTTTTTAACTTCCGCTGCATTAGTCCATAGCCCACTTAGGCTAGCAGCACTATGGAAAGAAAGACTGGTAGCACTAAGAGGTGACAGTATATAATGAACAGGCTATAGGGTTAAATGTACACTATATGTGAAGTTTCAGTTGTCATTACAGTTGTTGTATGCTGCACACAATCTCCCTTGCTTCATACTGTTTTCATTGCTCCTTCAAATGTGCACATGACATTTGTCTTCCTTTGTGTTGTGACCAGCTAATGATCACATCTATAGGCTGTTTATGCACAATGAAAAGTGTTCGAAGCCAGCATCACATGTAAAACTGTGGACATTATCTTCTCTCATCAAATTTTGACTTTTTAAATTGTGGATACAAATAGTATACTATCAGCAGTACATTGTTTGGTCCTTTTATGTGTTTTGTAATCATACCACCCCTACCTATACCTTCCAAACTATAAGCGAAAGACATCTTGTCAAACCAAGCATTTATGGGGTGGAAATTCTATAACATCAGACACAGTATAAAATAATTGCAAATGTACAGTTAGAAGGAGGTAGGATTATGTCTTTAGAATTAGCATGCATTTTCTGAAGTATATGAAGTCTGACACATAGATGTATGTTATTATCGGATGACATTATTACTCAGTAATGTAATAGAGAAATACAATGGCATATAGAACATTACAACATACCCTAAACATGTGGACAGTCAGCAAATATGATGACAGTGTTAAGTATGCCCATGTATTATCCATATAATGAATAGTTTACTGCAATGATTATAATATGTGTAAGTGATGACACAGAAACAGTAACATGACACATATCTGATATGAAATGTCTTAGAATCAGAACTATCTATATGTTAGCATTTCTTACTTGCACAAAGCTTGGGATGGAGCATCATAGATGACTGATAATTCATGTTCTAATTTCAAAAACTCAAAAAATAATTATATGTGCGTTAATACCTTGTCATCATTCACTCAAATAAGCTTGTCAGCAGTCAGCTTAAAGAAGCCATTTTGACAAAAAAAAAACAATGTTAGTGACTTGCATTACTGGTGCATCTTTTAATGGATTTTTGTACTCAACATATGATGAGTTCACTGTGATGCTGTCTGAACACTACATTCTATAAATTATGTTTGCACTGTAAAACATTTGACTTGCAAATGATGTGCAAAGGTTTAGGACCTTTGGACACAAACTTGCTGAGTAGTATGAAGTGGTGTCCTTTCATATGTTTAACCTGTATGTTTTGTATTTGCACTGCACATTGCACAAGCATTAACAAATATTGACAATGACATGCCAAGTAAAGGAGATTTGCATACAATGATCCTGAGCTGAACTGTCAGAATTGCTTGGTTGTCACTCCATTGTTTGACAACTGTGATTATCATCAATCATATACATGATCAAGACACCATAATGTGAAATGGCTAGATATCAATCACACTACCACAATGTCCATGAATTCAAGGATATATGAGTTATCTGAGAAGTATATAATTACTTGTGATCAACACATCCCTGATTTGCCTGCTTGTCAAGACACATTCCTTTTGACCCAAACGTGATACAAAGTATCTGCACTGCAACACACTGATAATGTCATCCTTTCAAATGTTAATTATTGCACACTTGTAGTCAAACTTTTCCTGTGGCACTTGGGATTAGTACAACGTACGTTAGAATGCATAATTAGATAGGTGTTTGTATCCAGCAGTCACTGACTAGTATGAACAGTATGAGTGTCTTTAGTGTGTGTGTGTGTGCGTGTGTGTGTGCGTGTGTGTGTGTGTGTGTGTGTGTGTGTGTGTGTGTGTGTGTGTGTGTGTGTGTGTGTATGTGTTTAATGCTAGGTAGGCTTGGCTCCTCACATAGATCCCTTGTGTACACTTCCACTCAGTAGAAGCATTTACTCCTGGAGAGGGCTCCCCATCAATTTCCTCCTGTTTTAGTCTAAACATTAGTTCTGCAACACACTGATGATGTCATCCTTTCATATGTTCTCTATCTCATACTTGCAGTCAGACTTTACCTGTGGCACTTACAATTGGTATAATGTACTCTAGAGTGTGTAATTAAATAGACAGCTGTTCAAATCTAGCAGTGACTGACTAGTGTGTGTGTGTGTGTGTGTGTGTGTGTGTGTGTGTGTGTGTGTGTGTGTGTGTGTGTGTGTGTGTGTGTGTGTGTGTGTGTGTGTGTGTGTGTGTGTGTGCGTGCGTGTGTGTGCGTGTGTGTGTTTCTAGTGCTAGTTAGGACTGGCTTCACCACAGATCTCATGTGTACACTTCCATTCAGAAGAAACATTTACACTGGGAGAGGGCTGGGGAGGGCTCTTCATCAATTTCCTCCTCTTTATCCCAAACACCTGCTCTACAATACACTGATGCCACCATCTTTTCATATGTGCTATGTCTCACACTTTACTTCACCCGTGATGCCTACAGTTAATCGAATGTGCTCTAGAGTATTTAATTAGATTGGTAGGTGATTGAATCCAGAAATTACTCCCTTGAATTACGTGTGTGTGTGTGTGTGTGTGTGTGTGTGTGTGTGTGTGTGTGTGTGTGTGTGTGTGTGTGTGTGTGTGTGTGTGTGTGTGTGTGTGTGTGTGTGTGTGTGTGTGTGTGTGTGTGTGTGTGTGTGTGTGTGTGTGTGTGTGTGAGTGTGGCTATAGGTGTGTGTGTGTGTGTGTGTGTGTGTGTGTGTGTGTGTGTGTGTGTGTGTGTGTGTGTGTGTGCGTGTGTGATTCTACATCTAGGTATGAATAGCATTGCCCACAGATCCAATCTGTTAATTTATGTTGGAAGAGGGCTCTCCCATTTTACCACACACAACTCCTTTGTAAAACAATGATGATGTAATCTTTTAAAATGTGCTCTATCTCACACTTGTAGTCAGACTTCTATGGTGGTGCTTCCAGTTTATTCACTTTATTCTATGTGTGCAATAAGATAGGTAGATGTTTGAATCCAGCAATTACTCCCTTGATAGTCTTGTATCAATGTGTGCGTGTGATTCTAGATCTATGTATGAATGGTTTTACCCACAGATCTGACATGTAGATTTGCACTCGAAGAGGGCTGTCACATCACTTTCATCCCCTTACTCACTTGTATTAGTTTGGGTGTAATTCTTGATCTAGACATGAATGGCTTCATCCACAAATCTGATCTGTATATTTACACTAGCAGAGGGCTCTCCCATCACTTTTAGCCCCTTTTTGCACACTTATCTTATTTCTAAAACTGTTTTCATTTTGTTATATATCCTGTTTAATTTGGGATGCCACCAGGGCAGTTTTTTTCTGTGTGTAGTCTGGGATTTACTTCTGGTACAGTAGGCTCAGCTCTACCACCACATTGGTTGTACAGAGTTTTGAGAAGAGCAATTCAGCATAGGCTGTGTGCTCTTGTGTTTGTGAGATTTGAGAACTAATGAACTTATCACTTATTAATTCACTTAAGGCAATTTGCCTTGATACTGTTTATTTTGAATTGATTTGGATTTTATTTTGATTTTGATTTTCAAAGGGAGACAGCTTTACCTTTAGATGGGAGGATGAGACATTGGGGGGTGGGGGGGTGCAGCTGTCTCCCATAGTTGTGAGTACAAAGTCCAATATGTTGGAGCCTCTACTGGCCGCATTAACTATTTGGTAAAGGCTTTTGTTTTTACAAATTCCAGCAATTTCTGTGCTTATTGATTTGAGGCAATATAGGATTCCCAGTATATAATTATAGTCTCCCATGAGTAAGGTGTTAGATCGTTTTGTCTCCAGTAGGACTAAGTATGCATTGTGAGTTTCTTGATTCAGGGAATTTGTCTACAGTGACCTGCATGTGGAGGAACTCCAGCATGTTATCCTAGCTGACTACCCTAGAGGTATGCTTGTTATTGATGTAAATTGGACCCATCCATTTTTAGCCCTTGTCTGTGCAGCTACTGGTCTAAATATGTGGAAGACACTGAAACCTAGAACTGCTGGGGTATTTTCTGATGCTTTCATCCAGGGAGTGTATTCAATAAAACCTACATGGCTCACTAAAACTATCTGCGCATCGTAGGGTGCAATTGGTAGCACATGGTATGTAGAGCCACACAAACACGGCAAACATTTCTACATGCTAATTACATCATAAACAGCTGAATTGTATGTAGATCAACCAATCCAAGTTGTGGAACTATTCAACAACCTATAAAGCACTTATTGTAAGTTTTTACCTGGAATTCCAAAACCTATTGGAATTCAGCCATGGAAATTACACTAGAGGGAAATAATGTGAGGGGCTGCTGCTGCTATTCTGCACATGTATATGCAACAGGCTCAAGTCTATGCTGCTGCTGCTACTTCTGATAGACATCAGGGAATAAGGAAGGACAAAGCTGTTTACACCTGTTTAGATTTTTATGGTCTGCATGAGGTGGAAATAGCAGAGCACTGCAGGGTGGGTAGACACACTCCAGGAACTCTGCATTCCCTGTCGTCCTAAACTGCAAGAATGGCAAACCAGGGAGAGAAAACCTATAACTGTAGAGACCAGTAGCATTTAGAATTTTAGCTACAGTATGTAAGTAGAATGCATGTGAGTTGTCCAGCAATGGCATCAATATGTGACAAGACTAACTTATGACGATCAATTTCTGCCATTTATTGGCTAACATACCTCATGCATCTAAAACACCCACAACAGAAAAAGCAGTCCAAAGTCTAATTATCCATACATTCTCACAAGTGGAACAGTAAGCCTCACTAATATATCAATGATTTTATGGAAGTAATCTCAATAGTAAAAAAGCTGTAAGAAATCAGTTTGTTTGTGTCTTTCGGCTTTTCCTGGTTAGGGGTCGCCACAGCAGAACTCCGGTCCGCTAATGATTGGCAGTAGAGTTTTACGTGCTGGCTTGCCGGGCCTAATGCACAACCTTCTATGAAGGAACACCCATTCATGCATGTCGCCACACAGAAGACGCTCTAACTGAGAATCGAACGGGCAACGTCTAACTGTGAGGCGACAACGCTACCGCAGCACCACCACCGCAGCTGCTGTAAGAAATCGGTAAAATTTCAAAATAACATCACCAATACATATACAAAGCAGTCAGTTAGTTATGCACCCTATGCATCAGAATATGTATCCCCGAAGATAGAAACAAGGTGATGGCACAGTTATCATCACTTGCACAAGGTGAGATTGGGGAGAGGTGGGGTAGGAGGCCAAGTCTTCACAAAAGAAGTGAGTGTGTCTGAGTAAGAAAGACAATCAGACAGAAATGCAACAAATTATCAAATGGCCACTGAGACAAAATGACCTGCAAGCCTTATGAATGCCACACGTACTTGTTATGTGCATGTGTGTCTTTGTATGGGCACTCAGTGTGAAATGCGTGAGTGAGTGTCTGCATGAACACAGTCAAACTCTGTGCCAGCTTTATGTCCTGGCTTCTTGGAGATGTGTGAGCCATGCATGGTAGAGGTATCAGTTCATCGTTGTTGCTCCTGACTGTGAGAACTGACTGTCTGAAGTTGCATTGGAATGTTCATACCCATGGTCAGATGTGCTTTTGCTACCTGAATGTGAGCGATGTCTGCTGGATTAGCTCTCCTCATGACTAGACCCATGTCCACGATCCCATGACCTACCATGTCTGGGTGTGGACACCTCAACCATTGCTGGAGCAGTGGAAGTAGTGTCACTACAGAAGAGGGATCAGGCACAGCCACTTTGACTAATATTCAATGAAGTTTCAGACTTACAACCACATGGATGCTAACTCCCTCCTAGCAGATGTTCCATCACAGACACTGCCCGTTCCTTGTGCCATTCATTCAATCCATTGAATTGGCCACACAGTGGAGGCAGTCATGCATGTCAGCTTGTGTCACATCTAGAACACTAAGCATGTTATTGGAGGGCTAGTGGAATGTGCCTGTGTCTCAATGATGACATTAAACTTACTTCAAGTGGCACATAATGACATAGCAGGATCAGGTGGAGGGTGGACAACAGGCTTCCTTCGAGCTCCCTTACCAACACTACAGATGGGCACCTCACCCACACTTTGTATATAGACAGAGTCAACCAACACTGAAGCCACAGTAACCACACTACCCTGATCAAGTGAATCACCCTTAAACTGTCCACCATCTGAGGGCTCAGTGGAATGGGTATGCATAGGTGTACTGACCGTGTCTGTAGGTAATCCAGGTGATGTGTGAGTTACAACCTCAGTGTCAGAATCAACTTCTGCACCCCCCAATTGTGCCTCTGTTATTCCACCATCATCATCAGAACCTCAACATTAAGTGGTAGGAGTCCTTCACTTCCACTGTTAGGATCACCTGTGAAAAAAACAACACACACAGAGCTCTACCAGAGGTTTTCCAGGTGGTGTATCCCAAAAGGCCATTTACTGAGGGATTCAGGGTATGCACTCAGCCATGGCTGAGGATGCCCATCAGAAATGCCCACACACCCATGGAGGAATGCTATAATGAGGCACAGACGCAAACAAGAAATATCATAGTGTATGTGTTTGGGCTGCTGAAGTTAAGGCTTTGGTGCCCAGATACATTAAGGGGTGCCTGCAGTACAATACAAGTACTTGTGCTGAAATTATCACTGTCTGGGCTATCCTACACAATATTATCCTGAGAAAACAACTGCAACAGGATCACCAGTGAGAAGGAGCACACATTCCACCACCACTGGCAAGGTTGCCACATCCACACGCAGGTGAAGACAAGGAGAGAGAACCACCAGCTGCTGTGGCTGTAGATGAAAGAAGGGATGAATAATATGCCCTTGCTCTGGCCAAAAGACAATGGATAGCACACATGCTAACCACCTAAGGGGTACAAATTTCATCCTATACACATACATAAATTAAAGCCAGGCAATGCTCACAGCCTTCACTTACCCATGTAATGGATGTATACTGCTAGCATCAGACAGAGTCAGCCTGGAATTACAACAGTTTAACTGCAGGACAGGAAAATAAATGGGTCAGAACATGAATGAATGTCAGATACTACTTGCATACTGTTACCTGAAAATGTACCAGAATTGAATGTGTGTGAGTTGTCCAGCAATGACATCAATATGTGACAGGATTGATTATGATGATAGATTTCTGCCATTTATCAGCTGACACTTCTCATGTATTGAAAACACACACAACAGAAAAAGCAGTCCAGAGTGTAATTATCCCTACATTGTCAGACGTGGAGCAGTAAGCTTCACTGATGTATCAATGATTGTATGGTAGTAATCACAGCAGTAAAAAGGCTGTAAGAAATCAGTAAAAGTTTCAAAACAGCATCAGCAATCCATATACTAAACACTCAGTTAGCCACACACCCTGTGCATCAGAAAAAAATATATATGTATCTAAAATATAGAAACAAGGTGAAGGCACAGTTATCATTTGCAAGGGATGGGGTTGGGGGGGGGTGCTGTAGTCCAAGGCTGACACAAAAGTAGCAAGTGTATGAGTGAGAAAGACAGGAAGGCAGAAATGTAACTAATTATCAAATGGTTACTGAGACAGAATGTCCTGCAAGGCTCATGAATGCCTCATGTACTTGCTATGTGTTTGTGTGTCTGTATTGGTACAGCCAAGGTCTGTGCTAACTCTGCATCCTGGCATGTTGCACAGCTGTGAACTGTGCATGGTAGAGGAATCAAATCATTACTGTATTCCTCAAGCATGAGAACTGTCTCTGCATGGAGTTGCACTGGCATGTCCATACCCATGATCAGATGTGCTGGTGCTACCTGAATGTGAATGATGTTTGCTGGATAAGCTTTCCTCACAACTACACCCAGGCTCATGATCCCATGGCCTACATGTCTGAGTATGGACACCTCCACCATTGACAGAGCAATAGAAATACTTCCACTATGGGTGTGGGATTGGGCATGACCACATTGGCTAACAGCAGGTGATGCTGTGGACTTACAGCTATGTGGATGCTGTCCTCTCCCAGCAGACATTCCATCACAGACACTGCCCGTTCTATCATATCCTTCCTCTGATCAATTGAATCAGCCACACAGCAGAGACAGACATGCATGTCAGCTTGTGCCACATCTAGAACCATAAGCATGTCCTCAGAGGTCCAAATGGAACATGCCTGTGCCTGCATGATGGCTCTAAACATACACTGAGTGGCATGCAATGACACACCAGGATCAGGTGGAGGGTTGACAGCAGGCTTTCTCTGAGAATCCCTACCAACACTCCTGTGTGGCACCTAGCTCACACTTTGGCTAAGGTCAGCATCAACTGGCACTGAAACTGCAGTAACCACACTATCCTTATCAAGTGTGTCACCCTCAACCTATCCATTGTCTGAGGGCTCAAGTGGAATGGGTTTGCACAAGCGTACTGACTGTGTCTAAAGGAAATCCAAAGGATGTGTGAGTCACAACCATTTGCTTACCATATGCAGGTGTCTCCACACTTTGCAGGGAGGATGGTCCTGGAAGAAATGAAGCAGGGAAAGTATGGCAATTAAGCATCACAATGGAAATAACACAGGAGGACAGTGAATATGCAATTGCCTATATATCCTTTAAGAAACAGCTGAAACTGAAACTTGGCTGAGACATCCACCTACACCCATATGTACTGAATAACTCTCTTATATAACTCTATTAGTTATGAATAGGTACAGATAGAAAAAAGTATCACAGGAAGTAGTCGTCAAATTATAAATTTCATTCTACAAGCCAGTATAAATGCTGTCACATGTAAGCTCACCTTAAGTTGCTCCTGGGACACCCTTGACCCCCCAGCCATATTAGCACTAACATCAAGCACACAGTGCGCAGTCTCCACTGAGCTGTCAGGATCTCTGAGAGTAGATAGGAAGTCCTCATCTGGAGTTAATGGTGGCTGAGTAGCAGGACCACCTCCTGTAGCCAGCTGCTATCAGGCAACTGGAGCTGCCCTCCTCCATGCTGATGATATTATATCAGAGGCCTGATACTGCACCTGATCATAATTGTGGCTGTGACCACTGACTGAATTTACATTGTTGACTAACTGGTTCCAAATCTCCTTTCTGCAGCCATATCTCCACAACCCCTCTCAAGCAAAAAGGCTCCATACTGCCTCAGAGCCTGTATTATGACATCATTTTTAGTATCACCAAAAGAGGGGGTGTAGATTTGTAGGCTTGGGTGCTAAAATCCTATGTGACATAAAACAGAGAAGGATAAAACAGATACATATCACATAAATAATGTATTTCTTACAAAACAAATATCAGTCTGTGTATGCTTTTGTCAACATTAAGCACTCAACACACACTTTTCATTTAATACAACTGAATTTTAGTGCCATTAATTTATACAAAGGTTTGTGCAAATTAAGGAATACTGCATAAGTAATGTATAGAAGTTTTCCACAGAAATATCAGGATGTCTACACATTTTCAAAAGTAAAGTACTTGAAACACACTTTTGTTTTTGGACAACAGAATGGTAGGAGGGTCCCTCAACCCAGAAAACCAAACAAATGAAGGTTTATACAAACCAAGGAATATCACAGAAGTAATGTACACATGTTTTCCACATAATTATCAGGATGTCTACATATTTTTCAACAGGAAAAGTTAGCTTTATGAATACCAGTCACTTTTCACTATGCCTGCCACTCCTGTGGAGGTTGCCCTGGGGAATCTCAGAAGCATAACACCAGTGTCAGCAACATGTACATTACATTTCTTTCCAATAATATAGGACACTGAAAAAGCAATTGTTAAAAATATAGTTGTGCTGAATGTATAACCTGTCTATCTCACAAATATAAATGCCTGCCAAAACTGCCTATGCCAACAGTGAAGTATAAGAAGTGCATACAGATAAAAGTTCCATGTTTTCCTGGATATATATAAATACATTTGTAAAATTTTACAAAATTTAGAATGTACTTGAATTATACATGTATACCTTAGCAAAATTATGCCTTCTCTGCAGAGAAATCACCTTCAAAGGAATTTGCCCAAATACACACGTCTCCTCATCATTAAGTTCCTAGCTACACAGTTACCTTTCTGTAGTGCAGATTCGGTCTATATTAGATCAGTGAATGCTTAAAAAAGTGAATGCTGATTGATCGACGTTATGTAAACGAAAGCTTACAATCTCGATCTGTCAGATCAGCGATTTTTTTTCCTAGGGAAAAAAATCGCTGATCCAAAACACATACACACAACACAAGCACACCAAACAAACAGAAATCCTCACACATACACCTAAAATCTGACACCTAACCCTACACTAAACTATGCACACACCACTAACTATCCACTAACCTTAACCCAAACCCTAACCCTAAGGTCCATCACTATCGCACACTCACCTCACCTGCTACCTAACCATAACTCACCTAAATCTGCCCTAACCCTCATGTCCACACAATCGCACACATACCTAACCTGAGCCCTAACCCTAACTCACCTAACCTACCCTAACACTCACAACCACACAATTGCACACTTACCTGAATCTGACCCGTAACTTTCCACCACAGCACTGAAAATACCGAAGCAACAGAAATGGACAACTGAATTCTTTCCCCTAGGAAAAAATTTGAGTTTCTGTTGCTTCAATATTTGTAACTTTTGCTAAAATAAGGTCAATCAATTAGCGTTCGCTTGTTTAATATAGATCCTACAGATTCAGCCCTCTGAGTACTGTGAAGATGCAAATGAGGTGCAAACTCATTAGAAATGCTGAATAACAAATTTTTGACTTCATGTCGCTGATGTAAACATAGTGTAGGCTCTACACCATTGTTAGGTGCCAATGGTTTGCAACTGTGAATGATTAGTGTGAGAGAGAAGGAACAGCAATTCAGACAACATTCACTGCAGTGGGTGTGCCAGTGAGGATACACTCACAAAGTGTGGAACTAACTTCAGTGAGCTTTTAAATAAATCCAGACACCAGACATTTATATTTTTTGTCACCAACAGCAAAACTCTCCTGCCTTTGCTGAAAACTGTTGTTCACTGTTAAGTATTTTTATCATATACTTAAAGAAAAATTATACAAGATGCACTATAGACTGCACATCTGATATTGCAGCAGAGATAAGGGAAGAATGAACACAATACAAAGAGAAGACAGACCTGCATTTGTGCAAACATATTCATAAATGATTATTTGATCACTCATTGCAATAAATATGATAGCCACACATTTACAACCAATTGAGAATGTACAAGTGCATGTCCTGTTAATATTATAGAGGAAATGTGAATTGCTTGTCTGTATATGATTTGGTTGTTGTTGCAAATCTGTGTCTTTGACAAACAGAGATAACACAATCCAACTGTGTTTTGTAATTTCATTACACTCATAATTCAAATCCAGAGCTAAGTAGTTGTTTAACACTTGTTTACATTTATTATTTTTTTTTACTTTATTTTTTTGTCTTTAACATTTGCACTGTGTGTGGCTTAGTGCAAACATGATTAAATGTATAAAAATGTAAAAATTAATGTCAATTGCCTTAAGAAGTGCAAACCTGCTCAGCAGCATTGCACGACATTCAACAACTTGGATGGTAATGTAAAAATTACACCTGTGACCTAACTGTGTGTAGCACAAGATAAGATAGGTAAACCGAGGTTTGAATTCCACAGTAGTTATTTGTACTAGGAAGGATCATAATGAGTAGTAATAGAAAGAGTATAAATTCACTATTGGATATTGCATTTGTTCATTGCTCACCTATGTGCAAAGACAGTTCGCTGCTTAAGGAAAAAAGTGAAAAATTTTATTTGTTTCATTTTCCTTTGCACAAACAAGTTAAGCAGCGATGTGTAACAGCCAATACACTGGATGATACTGAGTGTAAACAATACACCTGATACTTAGCTTTCCCTGTGGCACTAAGTGTAAGTTTATGACCAGAACTCAGGTGAGCCAGTGATCTAATACAGCACAATCCACTTTTTTATTAACGGTGCCCCTCTGTAATTTTTTAAAAAAAATTAGAATATAAAGATAATTATAAACAACAATAACTATGTATAGCAGGTTGGTTGAGCATACACATGATATCATATCTATTATACGTGTAACTGGAATAGCATGGCAATGATGATTATGTAATTATAAATATTTTCAGACCTGCAATGGACTTTATAATTAACTGACAGTCATCTGCACACCTCCTATAACACAAGTATAATGGTAAAACAGAATGTATTTTGTGGTCTGAACCAGAACTCAAAAATCTGCTCTGAAAGTAACACAAGTATATGCATTTCCAATATATAGTCACACATTACTTCTGCATCACACCTGAGAAAGCATAAACCAAGACCTTATCTTGTCATGCACATACATGGTTAATTGAAGTATAGCACCAATCACTCTTTAAAGTATATATTTGTAATGATCATGGTTGGCAAATACTTCTTCTGTGGCAATGAGGAAAAACACATATGTGGAAATATATGTATTTTCTTTTTACATAGGTTTGAATCCCACATTGTACAAATTACTTTTATCAGTGTATTTGTCAAATCATAAAATTGATCCCCCAAATTCAGGTCTTAAAAGCCAAGTCATTTAACATATCATTGACCACTGGACAAACTGTTGTCAGGTATAGCAGCACGCATGCCATAAATTAATGCTAAATGTCACATTATCCTTCCTATTTCAAAAACTGGCTTCCTCTTTGCTTGGCAATGTTGCTCTTCACTTATCATTGAGCAAATATGGTTGGCATGGTTGTGTGGGTTTGCACACTGGCTGTAAAACGTGATATCATGAATTGGCAAGAAAACACTTTTAGTATGGTAGATCTGTGCAGATATGGCAGGAGCTGGGAGAGATAGTGCCTAATTCAGGGCACAGAAGTGAGGTGTGGAGGAGTCAAAAATATCTGTTGCACTCCTCATAAAGCTCTACAGCTGTAGGTTCATGCAGAGGGACTATACTGGATCTCAGCATAAGTCTGAGGCCTGGAACAGACTAGCCACGGCTGTCTCCAGTATGAGTGGCATACCTTACACTGGGGAGCAATGCAGACACCATTATAATGACCTGAAATGGAGAAAGCAGGCATAACTCAATCAGTGGCTGGATGAGTTTAGAACTGCTGACATCCCACAGTTGTTTAAGTATACAAATAAATCAACTTTAAATCTTATGGAAAGCTGTAGATAGTCAAGACTGGTATGTATAATGCTTTCATGTGTCTTTTTCTATCCTTAATTTTACAGCTGCTCAGGAAAATTCATTGAACAAGGAGACACATGCTAAAAAACTGGATAGACTCAGAGTGTGAAGGGCTATGTATGCAACATAAATGAACATGATAGTATTAAAATTATTGCTCTTCCATATATTACTAGCAACTTAAGCATGCAGATCATAACTGTAAAAGCAAGCATGCATGCTTTCTTCTGTAGCTGTTGGTAAGTGAATGAAACAAGTGTAATAGTTTATTCAGATTTGGTGGATTCAATTCCCATGAGTAACAAATACATTCAAATTGCAAAAAATCATAATTTTTTAATTTTAATTCCAACAACATTGCCTTTAATGCGATGTTAAGTTAATATGTACTATATTTAAAAGTATATATGCAATATCTGCATATTGCAAGGAGTATTTGTAACATTTCCCAATCTGATTTTGGATTGGGAAAGATATATAGCTAATATAATAATAAAAATATATCTATTGTACTAAATAATTTGAATGTGACATATAATGGTTCTAATCAACTATTTTATTTATTTGTCTCACCCCGCCCCTTAATTCCCTCTCTCTTTTTTTATAAATGGAAACACACCTTTTTTGTCATACTTTTCTTTTAGCAAACCAAATGTTTTTCAGCAGAGAGAAGTAGGCCAGGCACTGCAACTCAGCCTGCCAGCCCTCCACCAGCTGTCACACCAACACCCAGCACTTCTGGGACGCAATCTGGCAGTACTGCCTCGACAGCCCCTGCACTACCTGACCCACCCACATGATGTTTATTCCACATACACAATGCACAGGCTTTGATTCACACCTGCAGACTGGTTGTTTGGTGTTTAACTATAAACATACCATTTTTTTCAACTGAAAAGGCTTATATTTTAATTCAGTTTGGGTCCTTGTATTTCTAATTCTTTTCTCTGCCTTTTTCTGTCTTTGTTTGTCTCCTGTATTCCAGTATTTTTTATGTTTATACTATACATTTCTCCAACACATTTACTTATATTTCTGTTTTGTCACCTGACAGAGTGACAGATGTTCCCGTCAGAATTTCCTAATGCACTAATGCTCTTTGTTCAGTAACACACACATAAGTAACTTTGTGATGGAATGTTTGGTGAACTAATTTTCCTACTATAATGATCTGCAGTGGCATTGTTGAAATAGGTACCCATATGACCGGTGCCTGAATCATACCGCTCAACCTCTTAGAGCAAGAAATCTGGACAAAGCCATATATAAAAAAAAAGAAAAAGGGGACAAAGGCCCAAAAATAAGAACATTTTTTAAATATTGCTCTTACAAACTTAGAAAGTTGATAGAATAACAGGTGTTGCATTAGCATGAATTCTCTGAAGGGTATGAAGTCTGAAATTCAAATGTCTGTCACTATTTTCTAACTTCAATCTTCAATGATTTGCCACTAATTTGCCAGAAAAACACAATTGTATGAAAAACAGACTAAAAATATGACACAAAAATCTGGACATTCTGTGAAAATCTGTACAGTTGAGAGGTGTGGGGCCCTTGAATAGAACATACAACCTTCTGCTCGTCCTTGCTCCAAGGGCATGGGTGTGACCTGTTTAGCCACTGGTATTGCTTATACTGCAGCTTATTGCCTCTGGATTGCAGCCAGCATCATACTTTCTGACTGAACATCGTTTTTCTATTGCAACTGACTTGTATATTATAAACCAAAGGTTATCTCATTTAGTGATGAATTTTAAAGTTAAATCAGGTATGCCAGATTTCAAATATAGGCTGCATTTAATAATAATTTGTTTCCATCTGAGGTCGGGTTAATATGTGGTGTACAGCTGGTTTTGTAAAAATCAGATTCTGTACTTGGCCATATTAAACAAAGGAATAGAGGGAAAATGCATTCTTTTATTGTTTGGCAGGAGTTCCAGTAACATTAATGTTTATGCATTTTTAATGTAATCAGGATATTAACTTTGATCCACAGCCCAAGAAAATATGCTGGAAACGGGAAAAAGAGCAGAAGTCTCAGTAGTGCAATGCTGCATCCTAAACAGCTTTTTTGTTTTCTCATTAAATCTTTTTTAAGAAAAGAAAATGCACAGCATTTGCAGCTCCTGCTGGTACTTATAGAGGGATGAATAGTAGACAATACATTAGCACAACCGAAAGTCTCTTGGTAAGGCTAGGCAACTACTCTGCTATCAGCAGGCTCCAGGGTTCTTGTCATATAGTTGATTTAAATTTTGCTGATTACTTAAATACAAGCTGAAATGCCAAGTTTTAGGCATGAGAAAGAAACAATATATACTAAAAAAGTTTTCTGAGAAGAATTTTAAATCTACTTTAATCAAGGATCAAAGATATAATATAGTACCTAAAATAACTTGAATTCTTTTGTGAAATATGCAATTAGTGACCTGGGAAACATGACTAGAAATGTTTATCATTTATAATTTACTTTGTGGTGATCCAAATATATTAGCAAAATATAAATTCTGTAAACCACAAACATAAAAATCACAAGCAAATGAGCAAATGTGCTGTCATTTATTTATTATAAAATGGTAGCTTGTTAGTATGCAAAAACATGCATGCTGATTGGTCAGCCCAACAAGCATGCCCATTGTAAAACTGAGCATATACCAACAGAAAAAAAGTCTGGCAGCTTAAGTCCGACTGGACTTTCTTCTATTAAGGTATGCTATAGAACTCAGTGCCCGATAGCATAAATCCTGTTATTCTAGCAACTTAAATTTATGAGAGCAACATTTACAATAGGGAACTTTGCCACCCCCCTTATTTAAGGCTTTGCAGTTTTCCTGAGCTAAGAGGTCAATAGGTACATATAAAGGGCATAGAAAATACAAGGGATATCAGGTATATTATGCAAAATGAAAGAAACGTGCTGATTTTCCTTGTATTTTTGCTCTGTCTCTCTCTCTCTCTCATACAGCTAAACACTTCAGATTTTACATTTTTTTCTCAAAAAAAGAAAAAAAAATGGAGATCTTCCTTTCTCTGTTGCTTGATTTCCAAAGCACTAATGTACTGGTTAAGTGTAAGAATATAAGTCTGATATGCATGCGCAGTACATCAGCAAAACAGAAGAATGCGGAAACAAGATGGAAGAACACCACAGCACCATTATGCAAAGATAATAGTTAAGAAAAGTAAGTCATTTCTTTCTTAAATAATGTCATTGTATAATAGCAATAACTGAATCATGGCTGTGGATATACTGAAGATTTACCCACGCTTGCCTTTCTTTAATCAATCAGGCTTCTTCCTCGTGATTAAACCATAGGAAATCTTCAATGTACTACACCCACTCACTGGTTATTGCTAAATGATACCTTATTATTGAAAAACATGACAATTTGTTTAAATTTGAGCCTACACAACATGCAGGTGTTGTAGGCCACTTTGAATTTAATATCACTACAGGCAAATATAAATGTAAGATGTGTAGTCGACAAACAAATGCTAGGTTTCACCACTTCAGCCTTGCTAACCTTGTTTCATCTAGCCAGAAAAAGCTTATTAGATCAGGATACTGAAGAGAAAATATCAAGAAGAGAGGACATTAGTGTTAGTTATGCTACCCAACATCTATAAAAGCACCAAAGTCATTTTAGACTACTATGTTATGTTGGTACTTCCAGCAAAGTGACATAACTAGATTTGGCTATCTGGGAATTCCAGGTTCAGTTCCTAAGGTTTTACATGAGAAAACAGGAGACTGTTGTATAAGACAATCAGAATATAGCAGTATATTTGAGAACTTTGAGGTCATTGACTCACACCCTAAGTCTATTAAAGACAGAAGGAAGGAGCTAAGTTAATGCACTGAAATAGAAAAGAACATCTGAATTTCTGAAAGAAAACACTGATGCAAAACACCTAAACTTCACCTATAATAAATGAATGGCATTAGCAGAACCAGTAGTAAGCAGCACTTTGACAGGCATGAGGCTGATACCCAGAATTACCTCTATGTAATCATTACTGAGGTAAAAACAAAGAGATGAGTTTAGAAAACTTTATTGCATTTTGGTAGGTGAATTTGATTGATGAACAGCCATGTTTGTGGTTCAGAAAAAAACAGCAACATGACATGACCAAGTGAAATAAAATGGTCAGCTGCAATTCAGACATGTCTAAATGCTATGCAATGACACTGTACCCACTGTAGATTTGAATACAACCATAAGCTCATGTTTATGCAGAGTGATGCAGTGTACCATGTTTGCTGCTGCTGTTGCAACTATGAATCTGCAAGAGGCTCTCATAGCAGCTGTTGCAGCCAGTGATGTGCAACATCATCCCTGGAGGTGCTGGATTATACAATCACAATTACCATTTCATGCCCTCCACGACATCAGCAAAGTGAACCAGGAGCTTGTGGATAAGGACAACAAACAAGAAGTCATGGGCATGTGTCAGTCTCATATACAACCTCATGAAGTCATGGAGTACCTATCCCAGTGGATACTAAGGTATTTCTAGCTTTAAGTATGTTAGCTACAGTGACCATTCAGTGACCAACTGGGAACGATGTGGGGGTGTCTCAGGCATCTGCATTGAGAATACTTCATCACTTCCTCAATGCCATGCTGCAGGATGTGAATGAGCATATTTGATTTCCATATAACCCACAAGAGAGATCAATCATCATGCAGGAGTTCTATGACAGAGCCCATTTCCCTGAAGTTTTGGGTACCAATGGCCCTGCATGGTGAAATGGGAAGAAGGCACATTAACTGCAAAGGGTATCACTCTATCAACTGCCAGTGGTTTGCAAATGGTGACTTGCCACAGGGTGATCATGTGAGTGATACTGGATATGTCCTACAATCCTGGATCATGATATCTGTCAGAAATCCACACAGTCAGACTGACCAGGGGTACAACATGCACTATCACAAACAAGAAATATCACAGAGCATATGAGCTTGGGCTGCAAATTTCATGTTTTTTACTCTCTGAATAAATCAGGTGGTACCTGCAATATGACCCTGCCATGTGTGCAAAAATACTGACCATGCTTGCTATGTTATATAATATGATGCTTAGGAAGCAATTGTTACAGCTAACCTCTTGCATGTACCACAGTTCCCCGCACGACAGGTAGTGGCATCTGAGACTGATGAAAAGTCAAAATAGGAGCCAGCAGTAGAGGATGACCAAGTCAGGTGGAGGAGGCCACAGTATGCCATGGCACTGGCTAAGAGGCAGTGCATACCCTTAGTTTTACAACATAATTGCACAAAAGTTAAAAAGATGTACACTGTAAAAAATACTGCATATAAAAACACCAGACTGTACTTACCCATGCATAGACTGGCCACACTGAGAATCAGACATAGGCAACCCATGTAACAATGTATAAAATGCAGGGCACAGTTAACATCATTTGCAGAGGTAGGGAAAGGAGTGCAGGAGTATATGTCTTTCACACGGAAGTGTAGGAATGTGAGTACTGAGGTGTAGCAAAATGAAAAGTGCATTTATGAGTATTGTGAACACTTGGGAAGGTGTGCTAATGGGCTAGGGTCACTGAGGTATTCATGTGTGTGATGTACTGGCAGCTGTAGTGGTATGTTTGTGTGTATGTGCAGGCATACAGCATCAGCATGTGGGAGGTACTCCGACTTGGCTTACAGACCAGTCCTGGGCATGCATGATGGAGGGTTCATTTTCATGTGCATGCCCAGCACTCACAATACCTTGTTCTAAAGGAGATGGACCCTCTATATCATGATTTTGACTTAATGCTGGTGTGTGACATAGATCAACCTCCACTAGTAGATATGCTAGTATGATAATGACCAAGAACATGGGATGGCCCCTCCTGGTTGTAAACACGTCTACAAGTAATGATGCTGTGGAAGTACTAGCA
This sequence comes from Protopterus annectens, assembly GCF_019279795.1. NCBI lineage: Eukaryota > Metazoa > Chordata > Ceratodontiformes > Protopteridae > Protopterus > Protopterus annectens. The sequence continues at coordinate 1,864,157,110 of NC_056739.1, forward strand.
CTGCAGGTGCAGAATCTCCCTCATCTATGGTCATGTTGGTTAACATCTGTGGATGTAACAAATGAATGGCCACAAGGACAGGACCTCACTCCTTACAGATGACCCAGGGAAGACACTGCATGGTCCAATATGTGATTCTGTATATCCAAAAAAATCACACAAACACACAGGTCATGCACTCCCATACATCAGTGTGCACAGTCTCAAGCACCCTCCCTATCTCTTCCATAACTCTGGTGGAACTAATTTGTGTCTCCGTGATGACTCTGCACATCCATTCAGTGGCACACCAACCTCAGGGTCAGGGCAGTAACTTACATCTGGCAAGCACCATTACCAACCCCCCTGTATGAACCACCCTTCTTATGAGTGCTAGGGATAGATGCTGACATCTCATATAAGCACACAATTAAATTTCTCTAATTTAGAGTGTTCCCACCAAACTGCTCACTTGCAGATGGTTGCATTTCCTGGATAACTGCAGACATAGAGACTGTGTCCCTTCTCGGAGTAGGGGATGTGGGAATCACACTTCCAGTGCCCAACATACTCTCTCTATTCCATTAAATGTGCCAGCTCATCTCTGCCATCATTATCAGAGGCAACAGGTCCTTCAACATCAGGCAGGGGCACTAACACAGTACTGGTGCCAGAGAAGGATTCACCAGCGAATATTCCAAATCAAAAAATATATCTGCAGTATACATAGTACCAGCCTACAGCCATACATGCAACTGATTGCTTTGCAAATATAAAAATATGAATATAATTGATTCTTCCCAACCATACTTCATGCAGATTGACCTGTATACTGTAAGTCACACAGATTTAAGGAACATTACGCTAACAATTTGTTAAAAAGGTTTGCAGCTTTTGATTCATATGAAGTAAGAATACATACCTGGGGCATTTGTGGGTGATACACTCTGGGGCCTTTTAAGCATTGCCCCGATATTCAACACCACACTATGAAACTCTGTAGAGGTTGTACTGCTTTTAAAAGAGATCATGAATGTCTCCATCCCTGTAAGGGCTGTCTCAGTCAACAGTTCACTGCCAGATGCCCTCCATTCCTGTGTCACTGCCTGTGCTTGTTGGAGTGGCAGTAATGATAGTATCTGTGTACCAGAGATGAACCATGTCATAGTTTCAGTCATGACCATTTACTGTGTTTATATTTGTGATGATATCAGTCCAGTCTTGGTCATTGAAGTGTTGGTCAGTGGTAAGGGTATCAGAGAGCCAGGAAAGTTGGTACTTTCTAACAAAACATACTGTACATATGTATTTTCTAGCACTGTTGAGCTAAGAAGATGTGAGATATGCTGCTAACCCACATCCATCCAGTTCATTCGCTGTTGGTTGACCTTGTGTTCTGCTCAGTATTTGCTTCAAGTTTGTCTTATACTCTGACTACTAAACTATAAGCAGGCAAAATTAGATAAGTAACATATCCACAACCAGAAAGAACTTATAAAAATGTAATGTTTCTGTGATCATACATTGCATAACTGACCACAGAGAGCACAGCTAATGCATGTGCAATGAAAAATGCCATTCCTTGTCTTACAGCTAAGCTGAAGGAAACTACTTTGGAATGCATTATGATCTTGCCATTGGTCACACAACTGAGCTAAGCATGGATGAGCATCAGCAGGCAAATGTACGATAAAATGCATATATTCAAGCAATTTTGATAGCTCAGTGTACTCATAAAATTATTTATAGTGGGTCAGTGTAGTAGGAGGGTTATTCCACTCTAATTGGGTTTGTATGGTGTTTTACAATAATCATT
>NC_056739.1:1864163904-1864281692 GCF_019279795.1 Protopterus annectens
TCTCGAAGCTGGCCTTTGACGATTTTATGAGTGCCCTTAGTTTTTTTCTAATACTGATCAGAGATGCCTTCCCTTTTTGGGATTTTGCTCTATCATGTAGTAGCTTCCTCCTTCTATTGTATAGTTTGTTTATGGCTGGTGTCCACCAGACAGGTTGTCTGCCTTTGGAGGATTGGGTCTTGGTTTTATCTGGGAATGCATGATCCATGCATTCCTGAAGGTGTTCATAGAATGCATTTATAAAGGATTCTGCAGTCTGGGCCATATTTTCCACAGGCCCGGGGGCTTTGAAGGATTCCACCTCGGTTTTGAGGAGTGTGAAATTTGCTTTAGAGAAGTTTTTCACTGTGGTTTTCTGGGCAGGGGGTGGGATCGGGATGTGAATATCCAGTGAGATCAGTTTATGGTCTGATCTTACCAGTGAGGGATACACTTCTGGTCTGGAGCATAGAGTCCCCATGTTGGTGATGATCAGGTCCAGTATGTTTTCCCTTCTTGTGGGAGTGGTAACAAGTTGTTCCATAGCATTTGAATTTATGAATTCTAGGAACCTTTGGGCAAGGGTGTTGGAGCTAGAGTAATACTCCCAATCTATGTTTGGGTAGTTGAAGTCGCCCAATATAATGGTGTTTGGAGTGACCTTCATATTTTCCAGTGTTCTCAGGAAGGCCGAGTGGGGTTCCTGGGTTTGGGAGGGTGGTCTGTAGCAGGCTATAAACTGGAAGGCAGTTTTACCCACTGTTAGTTGCACATGGATAGTCTCTGATGCTTCGTGCTTTGCCACCAACCTGGAGGTGTGGGTATCTTTGATGAATATTGATACTCCCCCTCCTTTTGTGATTCGGTCCAAGTTTTGGGGCCGAAAAGCATGGTATGAGGTATAACCTGGTAGTGCTGGGGTGCTCTCGGGAGTCCTGAACCAGGTTTCTGTTACTCCACAGATATCGATGTTCTCCATGCTAAGGAGAGTTTCGAGTGCGTGCATCTTGAGGTTTAGACTTCTGGCGTTGAGTAGCATTACTTGTGATACCTATGGAGGTGGGTTTTTCTTTTGAGCCTTGCCTAAAAAAGGCACTATGGGGGTAGCAAGAGCCTTTGCCAATATCCGAAAGCCCAGGGGTGACAGGTGCAAGCCATCCCTAGCAAAGCATCGTGGCTTGTCGTGCATATCATCCCAAGCTGACAGGCATTGGATCCCCTTTGAATGACACCAATACTTAAGCCAATTGTTGAAATTGATCATCTTGTCTTCATATTGTGGCATCATTCTTGGTGAGGGTAAGATGCTACTCAAGGTCAGGGTCATACCAGCCTGGGCTACATGCTCAGAGAGCTCCTCTATGTCTCTTTTCATGTATATATATATATATATATATATATATATATATATATATATATATATATATACATTGCAGTAGTAACTTGCAATTGGCCATGCATATAAGCTGATAGCCAATGGGTGCTCATATGAAAATAAAATAAACCTAATGCATATAGTCTTCCATGGTTTTGTGTACACTATTGACACAAAATGAGTGTAGGTGGATAGTGAACTTGGGTGCACTCTTTAAACCCAGTCTGAATGACCAGTGGTAAAAACATAAGCACAACAGGGTTGCCCTAGTTACCATATTTGAAGTCAGAATAGGTTTTTTAAGATTTAACACATTTGAAATACTTCATGGTAACTTGATATTGAATAAAAATAAAAAAGGAATAATATATACGTTCAAATCGAAATAACTTGTATAGCAATAAGGTAGATAAATGAATGTATATATTTGTTCATATAACATTTCCATTTTTCTAACAAATTGAGTGTATATGTTAGAAATAAGTTTTTTTCTAATAAAATGGTAAATGTTTAGTAGACATGGGGAAATAGCTGTTGTGTTAGATGCTACAACAAATATTTAGGAATGCTATATAGCTCTCTTTATATAAAGTCAGTTATTTTTAATTTTAAGAACACTTTTGGGCACTTTAAGTTGGTATTTAGGTTGTTATTAAGTCAGTATGTGGTATAGATTTAAAGTATGTGATTTACTGTGTGTTTGTATCTTTAAATTTGTACATCAGGTGTCTGCATTTTAAACATTTAAATCCAGGCTCTTGCCTGATCATATTGCACACTGATGACGCTTGAAGCGAAACCGACCACCGGTCTGTGTTGAGCAGGCGATGCCTGAATAAACTTCTTTTCACCATGGCTGTATGGACTTATTTATCACAGTGAAGTGCTGGATTGTTTTGGGGGAATATTATTGATTCCGTGCACTCATTTAAGCGTTCCGTGCACTTGGCGTTTTGGATTTATTGATATATATATATATATATATATATATATATATATATATATATATATATATATATATATATATATATATATATATATATATATATATATATATATATATATATATATATATATATATGGGTCTACTGTATATAATCAAAACTCACTTTTTGAAAATAAACAGTAGACACACAGTTAAAAGTGCACTTAAGCAAAGTGCACTTCAGCGAACATCGGTTCAACGAACCGATAAAGAACAGAAAAACATTGCCCCCCCACACACCCCTACTTAAATATACCAACTCAGAGATCACACTACAGTGGGGAAACACGTAAATTCCCTTTCCCCACTGTAGTGTGTTTCGCACCTGTGTTCTTAATGGTTCGTTGAACCGTGCTTTTAGCAGTGCACTTTCGCTTAAGTGCACTTTCGTGTAACCGAGGATCCACTGTTTGTTTTCGAACAAGTGAATTTTTGTTTTTTTACAGTAGACCCATATATATATTATACACACACACACACACACACACACACACACACACACACACACACACATATATATATATATATATATATATATATATATATATATATATATATATATATTGCAGTAGTAACTTGCAATTGGCCATGCATATAAGCTGATAGCCAATGGGTGCTCATATGAAAATAAAATAAACCTAATGCATATAGTCTTCCATGGTTTTGTGTACACTATTTCTGCAGTGATGTGTACATTGTCAGTACATCAGAAGAGTTTTAATCAACTGATGATTGTATGCTGTTTTACAATGTTCGGTTTTCTGTCATCAACACTGTTTTATTATTCCCATGAAATGGGTGTTTCTTTACAACAATGCTATAAGTTCTTCTGTGGCTTTACTTTCTAATGCACGAGTTTAACAAATATGAGCAAGAAAGGCAGGTGAGTCAAATCCAGTGACATCTACCTTGTATTGGTCTGCAAACATTGTACATCATGCAAAAACCACTTACTATGCAAATGTGAAATAAGGTAAACATAATGCATGCATTTAAGAATTTTGCAATGCTGCATACATTATCATTACACTGGGTGGTGGGTTTTGATCCACTGATGGTTGTATGCTGTTTAACAATATTCAATAAGTCTTCAAAACTGTTTTAATGCACTGATCTAGAGAATACTGCTTAGAAAGGCTGGAGTTGAAATCCAGTGAAGTCTACTTTGCATTATTTTGAAAAAAAAACACCTGTATGTGGTTTAATATTGTACATTTTTCAGTCATCATCTTGTGCTGACATCCCCCTGAAATGTGATTTTCAGCAATCATTCTTATCAATGATTTCATGCATTGCAATGATAATATACTAGTGTAGAGAATATAAGTGACAAAAACAGAGGTTCAAATCTATTCAGGTGTACTTCTTTTTATTGATATCATGGTTTGTATGACCTTGAGATATGCTTCCCATAAGCCTTTTCTGTGTGTGGCTCCATGGCAAGCCATGCTAATCCATTGGTCTAGAGAATATTGGTGTTGAATGCAAAGGTTCAAATCTGATCATATATATTTCTCTTTTCTTGTTTTCATGGATTTGATTTTATTGAACTGAAACAGCTCCATCATCAGGTTGCAAATTATGTCAAAGGGTTTTGCTTATTCTACTCAAATTTACTTATGGAGTCATCTATCAATGTTGAACTAATAGGTTGAGAAATATAGCCGCTATCACATATCCATCTTACTCATTATTTATTTACTCACCTTGTGTACTACCCCTGCTAACTTGCCCTTTTAATATCACTCCCATATACCCATTTCTAAACAATAATATAGACAAAACATAGAAAGAAACACACTTTCCCACAAAGGGCTTATAATTCATAATCATATTTCTATGCTCATGCATTATGTGATAACTATCAGGGAGCAGTGTTGATGGTCATGTATAACTACAGGGAACTGGCACTCTATATCTTTTGGAAAAATAATGAAAAATCCTTGACAGGCTCTAGCCAGTTAAGTAAATAAGATAAGCATTACTACACACACTGATCTGTAATAATGTATAGATAATGCCTTTATTTTAACTCAGTTGATAGCTCATTGTAGTCATGTAATGGTTCTTACTCTGATGATGCACTAGTCCGGGACTTCTGTCTGCATATGTGTATGTTTGCCTTTATTTTAACCCCATTAATGGCTCAGTGTTGTCAGGGAATAATCCTTACTGTGTCAATGCAAAAGTCTGGGATTTCTGTCTGCACATGTATATGTTTGCTGTCTCACATGTGCTACATTTTACTGATATGTGTGCTTTATCACCTACTTTAGTTTGAATGCTTCAGTGGCTTCCTCACCTAATGCACTCATAGGGGAAAGTTATGGGTTCAATTCTCTGGACGCCTATTTTTCTTTTTTTGGTGCCACCACATAAATGTGTTACAATTCCATGATATGTCAGTGCCTTATGAGCCCTCTTTTGTCTGAATGCATCAATGACTTGCCCTTCTAGGGAAATATGGATATTCTGGCATGGGGGCTGCATTGATGGGTTGATTCCCCTGATTGTATCATTATTTCTTTTTTAATAACAGTGACATTACACTACAGGTCCACTGTTGACTCATTGAGATTGCCAGGACTGGTGTATGTTGGTACATCATGTTACTTTATTACCTCCTCTGTGTACATTTCGTATTATTCTGTATCTATGTATTTTCATACCACTTTTTCCATTCTTCATTGTCTGGCTCACTTTATATGTGTCCATGTCCATCTGTGTGGCTTCTGTTGCTGTAGTATAACCTCTAGTCATCCTCAGCCATTGGTGTTATTTTATCTTTCAATACACATTTTTGTCTATGTGTGTGTGTGTGTGTGTGTGTGTGTGTGTGTATATAAATATATAAATATATATATATATATATATATACACACACACACACACACACACACACACACACACGCATGTAAATAAATAAATATATACATATATATATGTGTGTGTGTGTGTGTGTGTGTGTGTGTGTGTGTGTGTGTGTGTGTGTGTGTGTGTGTGTGTGTGTGTGTGTGTGTGTGTGTGTGCGTGTATTTGTGTGAGTGTGTGTGTGTGTGTGTGTGTGTGTGTGTGTGTGTGTGTGTGTGTGTGTGTGTGTGTGTGTGTGTATGTGTATGAATGTATGCACAGACATATATTGCTTCAATATTGTCATCCTGTACATGTGAACTCAAAATAACTACTAGAGGTGCTCATGTATATTCAGTGTTTACCTCTGCTGTTCATGCTTACCTTTGCATGTGAGGAGATCTAATGCAATATAAACATGAGGCTGTGCTATGGCCATAATAAGGACTGGAGTATCATGCCCACTGTCCTGGCTGCATGTATATATAATTAGCATTGCTGCTCATGGCACATGCAGTGTAAATAATGCTGGTTTATCCACAGTTGCCGACTTGACATTTAAATATACAGAACAAGTTCTTCAAATACATTTGGAAAACTGAGTTAGGTTAGGTGGAGCTAAACAAATCTTGCATGATACATGTGGCAGCAATTCAAGACTGGAACAACACTCAACCACTTGGATGGACTAGCCAATGTCCTTCTTTTTGCAAGATCTGTATATTCCTCTGAAATATTCCTTCCAGAGCAGAAGTAGATATAGATTACATGCTTCAGAATATTTTCTTCTCACAGATGCATATCCTCAGTGGTGTAGATGAGCCTTTAAACACCTACTTGAAGTTTTCTGAATACCAGACAGTGTACCAGTACCACATAGACAGTAACATCATCCATAAGATGAAAATGGAAAGCAAAACCAACAAAATCCAGGTGCTTCTGCATTAAGCCACCAAAGGTCTAAGAGTAAATGCAGAAAAAAAGCAAGGCTCCAGTTTCTTCAACCAATACAGCTGTTTATTAACACAAGCGCTTTCACTAAATGCTTCTTCAGGTGCATATACATTGTTGCTAAAACACCCATTTTAAACTATCGTCACAAATCACATGACAAAATCATTTAACTATTTAAAAAAATGCTTCTAAAAACATATAAAAAATGTATATATTTAAAAATATGTACCATCAAATGCAAATGCAGAAAAATATGTACACATATAACATATTTAAAAACATGACCTACGCAATGGTCTATTTTTTAAAATGGGTCTCATTCGCACATGGTCATTTAAGCCATGTCCTACATCAGCTCTCAACCTCACAATCCAGTTTGCCTCTAACTCTTCCATTCTATCTCTGATATCACCCCCCCTTATTCTCATAACATCTGCCTAAGACCATAAATGTAAAACTATGTCTTTCACTTGTCTCAGACACATACTTTGCAAGGGCATTAAATATGCTTTTCTTTTTAATATGATATATATGCTCTCTTATTCTATCTTTGAGCAATCTATCAGTCTTACCAACATAAAATTTATTACTTAACTGTCATATAGCCAGATATACGACATTGGGGGTACTACAAGTTGTATTAACGCTCAAATGAAAGACCTCATGAGAATCTGGATGTTCAAATTCTGTTCCTACATCTATATATTCACAATACTGACATCTCTTACAGGGTTTAGTCCCTCTAACTTTAGAATGCCCTATCTGATCTCTCGGTGTACACAGTCTCCTTTTCAATGACTTTTTGTTCTTAAATGTAAACTGAGGATGTGGGTCCAGAAACTTACTCACTTGCCTATCTGTGGTCAAGAGATTCCAATGAGTATTAATAATATTGGTATATTTTCTTATGTCTCTTGAATAATTAACACACATTCTAAGCTGACTTCTTCTTCTTTTGGCTGCTCCCGTTAGGGGTCGCCACAGCAGATCAACTGTTTCCATTTCTTCCTGTCTTCTGCATCTTGCTCTGTCACACCAACCACCTGCATGTCCTCTCTCACCACATCCATAAATCTTAACTTAGGCCTTTCTCTTTTCCTGTTACCTGGCAGCTTCATCCTTAGCATCTTTTTCCCAATATACTCTGCATCCCTCCTCAGCACATGTCCAAACCAACGTAATCTTGCCTTTCCTCTTTGTCTCCAAACCTTCCATCCTGGGATGACCCTCTAATATACTTATTCCTAATCCTGTCCATCCTTGTCACACCCAGTGCAAATCTTAACATCTTCAACTCTGCCACGTCAAGCTGTGACTCCTGCCTTTTTGTCAGTGCCACTGTCTCCAACCCATATAACATAGCTGGTCTCACTACCCTCTTATAGACCTTCCTTTTCACTCTTACTGGTACTCGTCTGCCACAAATCACTCCTAACACTCTTCTCCATCCACTCCATCCTGCCTGTACTCTCTCCTTCACTTCTCTTCCACACTCACCATTACTCTGAACTGTTGATCCCAAGCATTTGAACTCATCCACCTTCACCACCTCTACTCCTTGCATCATCACCATTCCTCTATCCTCCCTCTCATTCACACACATATATTCTGTCTTAGTCCTGCTGACCTTCATTCCTCTTCTCTCTAGAGCGTATCTCCACCTCTCCAGGGTCTCCTCCACCTGTTCCCTACTCTCACTACAGATCACAATGTCATCTGCAAACATCATAGTCCATGGGGACACTTGTTTGATCTCGTCTGTCAACCTGTCCATCACCATTGCAATATTATATATTTTATTAGCCCCAGAGTTTTCACAAGGTTCTGAAAAATAGAGCTTTCCTCTCATACCCCCTTAATTTTTCTATCTCTATCATGTTGCTACGTACTTCATCCTTATCATATCTCTTTCCACTAACTCTGTACTTACTACTTCTGCTTGTTGTTTAAAGTCATTCTGTTTAACATTAAGCCTTGACACCCTATACAACCGGTTATGTGCGACATCTCTGAACACATACTTGGGATGCATACTATCTTTCCTTAGCAATTTATTGGCATGACATTCTTTCCTATACATTTTTGTACTTAATTCCCCTTCCTCTCCTCTCACTATACTGACATCCAGGAAATTCACCTCAGAGCAGGACCAAGTCAATGTAAATTTAAGGAATGGTGTTGAATTATTAATCCATTCCACAAAATCCAATAATTGTTCAACTGACCCCTTCCATAACAGGAAGAGGTCATCTACAAACCTTCGAAAAAACAGTATGTGCTGTTTATAGGGACCCCTTTCCACATTCTCTACCTCCCATGCTGACATCACCGCATTTGCATAACTGTTGGCACATGATGTGCCCATTGCAACACCATTGCACTGCCAATATATTCTGTCCCTAAACATAAAGATGTTATTCTCAAGCACTAGTTTCAATAAGATCTGTATTAGCTGCATCCTTTCTCTTTTGTAGTTTCCATCTTTCTCTAGTAACTCTATGACACTATTGATTCCAAGCTCATTCAGGATTACTGTGAAAAGAGAAATTACATCAAGTGTAACCAACAAAGTAAGTTCAGTCATTTCTCCCTTCTCTAATAAAATGTTCAGTATCTCTTAAACTATATTCTGACTTACTCAATAAATTCCTAAGATTTTTATCCAAAAATATGGAAATGGATTCTGTGCACCAATCCCTTCCTCATTCTGGATGGGTGACAATCAGTTGCTCAGTCTGAGAAGCATATCTAAGGCTAGTATTCCCCTCAGTCATACCTAACAGTTTAGACAGCGCAGTGGTGCAGTGGTAGCATTGTTGTCTCACAGCAAGAAGTTCTCTGGTTCAATTCTCGGCTGGAGTGCCTTCTGTGTGGAGTCGGCATGTCTTCCCTGTGTTCGTGTGGATTTTCTCCAGGTGCTCCGATTTCCTCCCATGTTACAAAGACATTCATCCAGAGCATTTCTTCTGAGGCCTCTGCTGAAAATTGGCTTTGTTCCAAGTCAGAGTTTCCTGGTTAACAAATGATAAATAAATAAAATAAAGGATCTTGAAATGCAGGTATTCACATATCTCATCACAACAGTCTCAAGGACAACTGTTCCTCTCTCCATAGTGAATTATCAGAATAACCCTTCTGTGCTACAACTGTCTCCAGACAATAAATATAGTGATTGTCATTGTTTTTAGAAATTTTATTTTCCTGTCTATGGGGGACAGCAGTTAGGGTTCCATTTTAAAATGGTTGTTTTTTCCCAGTCCATTGAATCAATTTCCAAGCTGTTGGACACATGCAGCCATCTACATCTGCAGCAGTGTCTGAATAACAATAACAATAACAACAATAACAATAACAATAGCAACAACAATAATAACATTAATGATAATAATAACCGGCTGTCCAAACACATCATAGATTTAGTCCTAGTCATGGTATACTTTACTTAATGTGACTAAATGTGTGCATACTGAGAACAATATAGGGATAGTTGTTTGGCACTACTAACCAGCATGTTATTTTAGATCAAGAAATAAGAGTAGAACTTTGCTAGGCTTGTAAGGGCCCTAGCGCCATTAGCCTAGTAACTTCCTGTGATCTTATGGTCCTACATTCTCCTGGAAAGACTGAAATTTAATGGTTTTCCATTTATTTAGAAAGCAAAATCATAAAGTATGAGATGGTGGCAAGCGATACCCACTGGTAAATAGATAAAACAATACCTTTTGGTCTGGCTTATTGATAAAGAGGGATAAAGCCCTGGCTATGATCCGGATGGCCAGGATTTGATTTGCAGATAAGACAAGGAAGGATGGGAATGATACAGGTGATGCCTTGTCTGTCCTTTGGGGCTAGTAGCTGTCTGACTGGTTCTGATTAAAGGTATCTTACAGGCAGCAATAGTCATAGCATGATGTTGGACCCAGCCATGCCATATACATGGTAGTTTTCATGGGGTATTTATGGGAATTTGCTGAAAACTCAGTTTGCTGATTAGTAGATATGATAAATAGGTATCCAAAGAATAGGCATTCACTGATTTGTGATTCAATGAAGTGATATAGACCCCATGTTTTCAGCATTAGGGGAGCTGCAAAATTACATAAGCTATTGATTAATAGAAGGTAATTTGCCTTGAAAAAAGTCTTTAGAGTTTTAGGGTTTGATGGAAGTTCTATTACATTTATTTCAAAGGAGACCAATTTATGATCTAATCTTACCAATGAGAACATTATGCTGGGAGAGAGGGTGCAATGCTCCCTATGTTTGTGAGTACTGTGTCAATGATATTTGAGCCCCTAGTGGGAGTGCAGACCAGTTTTTCCAGAGCATATGCACTGACAAAGTTCAGGAATCTCAGATCCTGCATGTTAGTAGTTGTGTATGTTTCCCAGTTTATGGAGGTGTAGTTAAAATCACCCATGACAGTGTGCTGGACTGAATGGTAAGTGATGCTATTAAGTTCACATATACGGAGTGGTTTTCATGGTTCATGGTTGGGGGCCTGTAGGTAGTGATAATATAGTAGGGGATTTTGCCTATGATAAACTGGGCATAGAGTAGCTCAAGCAAGTCATCCTGCTCGAGCAATCTTGTGATGTGATTGTTTTTTTTTTTTTTTCATAGTGAAGTCTGAATGTGTGATAGGCATAGTAGCCTTGCACTGCTAGGGTGCTGTCTGCAGGCTTGAACTACATCTCTGTAACTGCACAAACATCAGCATTCTCCAGGGTGAGTGTCACTTGTCTTGTGTACTTGAATAAAAAAATAAGGATGGGTGTTCGTTTAAGTGGATTATTACACACAAACACATCAGGATGGATAGCAGGAACATTAAACTTAAACGGACTAACTGACTGACTATTACACATATGCATGCTTACACCTCGTCTGCTCACTACAAAATGGCTCTCTTGCTTGCATGTGCTCAGTACCAATATACATGTGTCTGCTGACTGGAAAGCTTCTTAAAGCTGTGTCACACTCTGATCTACATCTACCCTCTTTACTGAGCTGTCTTGCAATGACAATGACATTTTAATAGGCATGTGCATTATACAGACAATAATAAACAAAACAAAATTCATGTCCAGGTTGCCATATATCTGGAACTAGGACTGGAAATGTGGCCTGATTTTGTAATGTAATAGTTAGGACTAGGTTTAGCAACAGGGACAGTCACTGGGGAATGTTCTGCTTTAGGACTCTCAGGGATATACTCAGGAACATGTATATCTGCTGGAATGTCCTCTAGTACTGGAACATTGGATAAGTCACTCTGAGAATTAGAGTTTTTATTACAGGCAAGATGCTATAACACTGGCTCAGACACCGTTAATAAATGCTTCTGATTCCAGTGAAATTCCATTCCCTGCGATTCCACAATGTATGATCTCAGCTGTTAACACAAACTTTTCACAAATCCAGTCCAATTAAAATCTTTTGTTGTCTGCATCCTCACTATCTCTCCTTCTTTTAATGGATTGAGTGGTTTGCTGGTCTTATCATAGTAGGACTTCTGGTACAAATAATTTTTCAAGAGTTGAGCTTTTACTGCTTTGTTGTTTTTAACACATGGAATCAACAAATTGCTACTGATTGGTAATGTGGTTCTGGTTTGTCTCGACATAAGTCTCTGGGCGGGTGAACCATGATGATTATCATGAGGAATGTTTCTGACATTCAGCAGATTTAGAAAAAACATCAGCATTGTCTTGTTTTGATTTCTCTAACAGCTGTTTTGCACTTTGAACTGCATGTTCAGCCAAGCTGTTTGACTGCGGGTATTCAGGACTACTCCTGATATGAACAAAATCCCACATTTCAGCAAATCTTTTGAACTGCTGACTTGTAAACTGTGCACCCTTGTCAGAAATGACTCTGTGTGGACTACCATGGACAGAAAAATGTCTCTTCAACTTAGTAAGGGCAGTATTGGATGTGAGATTATGAAGTAGGTCAATCTCAAACTAATTTGAATAAGATCTACTAAGTCTACTAACACCAAGTAATGTTGACTATTTCACTCAAAAATGTCATTGGCTACTGTTGACCAAGGTAGTTTAGGAATCTGGCTTAACTGAAGTGGTTCTTTTTGCTGATACAGTTTAGTACTATTATAAACAGAACAAGATGAGAGTTCTTTCTCAATGTCTTTTGTCATAGAAGGCCAAAATACTAGATCTCTCACCCTTCTTTCACTAGAATCAGTTCCTGGGTGGCCACGATCCAAGAACTTAATATACTCTTGTTGCAAAGATTTTGGAACAATTACTTTTGGTTGTTTCATGATGATACCCTCATCAATCAAAATCTCATCTCTGTAAGGAAAATACTACTGCACATCTACTGGTGAACAAGATTGCTTTGAGGGCCATCCTCGACTGTTAAAGTGGCGGAGCTTCTGGAGAATTGGATCTGATGCTGCGTGAGTTCTAAGCTCATCAAGATATGTGTTAGAAAAATTTCTCACTTCCAAAACTTCAAAATCAGGTTTCACCTTTTCATGCTGTTCAGTGTTTTTTTTTTTGGATGATCTGGATAAAGTATCAGCAAGATAAATAAGATTGCCTTTTGTATAAATAAGATTGAAATTGTACTTTTGCAATTTGAGCATCATGCATTGCAATCTCACAGGAGCTGTGTGCATTGGCTTTTTCAAAACAGTGAGTAAAGGTTGGTGGTTAGTCTCAATTTGAATAGGTTGGCCATAAATATAATCATGGAACTTCAAACATGCAAACACGATTGCCAATATCTCTTTCTCTATCTGAGCATACTGCATCTCAGTTTGGGTTAGAGTTCTAGATGCATAGGCTACTGGTCTACCTTCTTGAAGAATGCCGGAACCAAAACCAAACTAAGAAGCATCACAGGAAAGTTACTGATTTGTGAACATCATAGTATCTTAAAGTAGGTGGACTGGCAATTTTCTGTTTCAGGACATCAAATGCCATTTGGTGTTGTTCTAACCAGGACCAGGTTATATCTTTGCATGTCAACTCCCTGAGTGGCGCTGAAAGTTGATTCAAATCTGGAATGAACTTGCTCAAATAGTTGACCATGCCAAAAAAAGTTGTAGGGCTTGGACATTGTCTGGAGCTGGCATCTCAAGAATTGCAGTTTGTTTGGAAGGATCTGGTTGTAAACCTGAACTGGTAAACAAATGAAAAAGATAATTAACTTATTGTAGCCCAAATTTGCATTGCTGAGGATTCAGCTTAAGATTCACATCACGAGCTCCTTCCAGAACTTTCTTGAGGTTTCTATCATGTTCAACTTCACCATTGCCTCCTACAAAAATATCATCTACTATATTAGCACATGGATAGCCATAAAAAATTTGCTCCATTGCACGGTGAAAAACATCGCTGACAGAATTTATTCCAAATGGCATTCTCAAAAATCTATGCCTCCCAAATGGTGTACTGAAAGTGGTCAGTAATGAAGATTTTCAGTCATTTGAGCTTTTTTATGAGCTACCACCATGGAGGATATCCATTCAATTGGTTCATCAAAAGAACAAATTACTCCTTGCTGCACCATTCTGTCTAGCTCAGCCTTCACTCTGTTCTGCAAAGCTACTAGAACTTTCCTTGCTTGTCTGATAACTGGGCTTACCTCAGGGTCTAACTTCATGGAGTACACAACTGGGAGTTTGCCTAGTTTGTCTTCAAAAAGATCGACATAGTCAGAAAAAAATAGTCTAAGTGAAATTTGAGCTGTTATCATTCAAGCTTACATGGCTGACTCCCTTATGAAATAAAAGAAATCCTATTTTCAAACTGTCTCTGAGGCCTAATAATGACTGCACGTGTCTCTTGACTACACAAAACTGCAAATCATAGCTGTTCCCAGCAAAGTAACATGAAAGCACTACTAAGCCCTTGATTTGAAATTTTTCACCACCATAAGCAACAAACTTTGCACACTTTGCAGATCAAGCTTCTCACCAGCACTTACTTTGGCAAATGTTTCTACTGACATAACATTGCACTTTGAACCAGTATCAACTTTCAACTCTGAATGTTTCCCATTAATCAAAACAGTACCAAATACTTCATTCTTTGGCCACAAATCTACTGCATTGATTTAACCATGCACTGACACACCATCAACATAAAAAGTAGGGTCACAGCTTTCTAGTTGATTAACTTGCCTCTTTAAATGTTCTCTTTTAATAAAAGAATAAGCTTTGTTTGATTTACAAAGCCTTGTGAAATGATTCCACTTTTTACATTTGTGGCACTGTTGACCAAAAATAAGCACCTTTCTCTTTTAGGTTCATGATTACCAACAGAATTATGACAGCTGACTATGAGGCTAGCTACAGGTTTTTCCGAGTCTATCCTATGCTGCACTGAGCATGCTGTGGATTTTCCTGGAGCTGCCTGGAATTTGTTAGAAAGGCTCTGGGTTTCACTGAAGCTGAGACACCTTTAGTCCTGTATCTTTTAACCATGTACTGTATACTATCGACATTAGCAGTAGAAGAAGCCATGTGCATGCGTTTCTCATTTGTAAGCATATTCATGTGCTTTTCTGTGAGCTCATATATCTGACAAATCTCAATGGCTTTATTCAAAGTTAAGTCACTGTCTCAAAGCAAACTCTTTCTCAAAGTATCATCTTTAATACCACACACAAGCCTGTCTTTTACCAACTCATCTTTCAAATCATCAAATCTGCACATTTTTGCCTTGTTTCTCAAATCAGTTATATATGCTGCAAAAGTTTCTCCAGGTTTTTGATTCCTTGTATAAAATATGTGCCTCTTCATTGTAATATTCATTTGGAGGTACACATTTCTCTAAATTTACATTTTGAACACTCAGGGTCTTCTTACGTTTCAGGCTTGTAACACTATATGGAGGTTTTCTTCCTTCCCTGCATACACAGCAGGTGCATATACAAATGAATGCTCCCTTTCAATGTCTTCTGAATCGGCTAAATTAAGCAGAATAAATGCCTTTGTATGTGCATCTTTGTCAGAAAAAGTGGACTTTATGAAAATATTGTACTCTTGCTCAAACACTCTCCAGTTTTTGCAATATTGTTATCAAACACAAGCGGACTTGGTCTGCGAAATCCTTCTACCATGGCAACAAATTATGATTAAACACAATGCAAATATGGCCCTGTAATCATGTATGAACAAGTACACACACCAGGTATTTATAATAAATATTCAAATGCACAAAATCTCTTTGAAATGACTATGCTCTGTGAAATAACTGTACTGTAATACTGCACACACTTGCCAACACTGCACACTTTAGATACTTCGAATAGCTTTAGTTAATGTGAAAAATTAGCACATCCTGAAATACTACGGTTGTTTTCCCCTTTTTATACATTTTATGCGATTCAGATATTGTTTCAAATGTTTTCATAATTACTTTGAATATTTTTATCAATATGTCACAGTTTCAGACATTTTGTTTAATTAGAAATTCGTTTTGAGTGTTTTAAGTGCTTCATTTTATATTCATTGAGTAAAAAAACATTTAAGCAAGTTTTAGTACCTAGAATTTGTTTCTGACCTGTTTTGAAGTCGTTTGAGCAGCAGTGATGATCCACTGCTATATATTCTTCCAACTTTAGCTGTGTGCCTCATGATTTTGACTCTGGAACCCATTCTGACACGCTGTCACTTGTCTTGTGTACTTGAATAATATGATGAGGCCGGGTGTTCGTTTAAGTAGCTTATTACACACATACATATCAGGACAGATAGCAGGAACATTAAACTTAAATGAACTAACTGACTGATTACTACACACAGGCATGCTTATACCTCGGCTGTTCCCTACAAGATAGCACTCTTGCCTGCACATGCTCAGTACTTATATGGATGTGCCTGCTGACTGGAAAGCTTCTTAAAGGTATATCACACACTCTGATCTACAGTGAGGACAGTTTCTAGGGAGACTGGTTTCTTGTTAAGACTCTTAGCACTGAGTAGTACCTTCAGCTTGTCATTAGAAACATTTGTTATATTGGTAGGCCTGTTAGTTTGGCACTACCTAAAAAGGCACTGTGGGGGTAGCTAATGCTTTGGCCATCATTTGGGAGCCTAGTGAT
The DNA here is from genome assembly GCF_019279795.1 of Protopterus annectens. Taxonomy (NCBI): domain Eukaryota; kingdom Metazoa; phylum Chordata; order Ceratodontiformes; family Protopteridae; genus Protopterus; species Protopterus annectens. The sequence goes on from NC_056739.1 coordinate 1,864,180,128, forward strand.
GACAAGTGCAGACTGTTTTTGGCAAAGCAGCTTGGTCTGTGGATCATGTCTCCCAGGCTGACAAATACTGGATCACATCAGAATGACACCAATAGCTAAGCCAATTACTGAAGTCAATTGTTTTCTGTTTTTATTGTGATATTATTCTTTGTGGGGGTAGAATGCTGCTCCATGTGAGGTTCATACCCATCTGTGACATGCATTCAGAGAAAGCCATCATGTGTGGCTTCATATAGTCCAGGTGGTGTATGTTTCAGGTCATTCACACCCGCATGGATGATGACTGAGTCATACCGGTACTTGTAGTTGTGTCCTGAGTGCCTGCATAATCTGGTAAATCTTGGACTCTGACAGGCAACTGACTGCAGCCTTCTCTTTATCCAACCTGGTGAGGGGGACATCTGTGTGATGCATGATGGAGTCTCCTATGACCAAGATCTTTGAAAATGTGGTGTTTCACTTTAGGGGCTTGCTTGTGGTCACACAGTGATGAGTATTTTTATAGTAGTTGATGTTGACTTTTTTCCCAAGTGGTTTCTGAGGGCAGCATACAGGAGGCCTCTGAGGTTTTCGTAATTTGCTTGTAAGTATCTCTATATGTGTGGGTTTATGTGTTGAGATGTCATTTAGGGAGGGAAATTATATGAATATGCTGACAACTTGTTTGTCATTTGATTTGTCATTATGTGAGAGTCATGTCTCAATTTTCATAGTGTAACTACATCTCTCACATGCTGTGTTTGTTTGTTTCAGAATTAAGTGGTTGGCAATAAAAATGAGACAACTGATACATTCCCTCAGGATGCTCATGTCCACCAGGCTGGCCACAGAGATAGCAGGATAGTGCCTATCCGTGGTTCCAGGGTTTTTACTATGGGTTTAACCAGGGAGAAGTGTAGGTTGATTTAATTGCACTGGGATGATGACACATGGACAAAGAACTGCAGCTATCCAACAAGGGAATGCTGCTCTGTACACAACTCTGACGTTCTTACAGCAGCAGCATGGGGACAGGGTAACTTTGCTGAGATAGTTATTTGAAGGGAAGTTTTAATTTTAAAGTATTTGCATGTATAAAGGTTACTGCTAATCGTTGGTTGGAGGGCAGCTTAAGACAAACACTGGTACAAAAGAGAATCAGAAAAAAACATGTTTTACAACAGCAAAAGCTACAAACCAATTAGAAAAACACACAATAAGTTTTCAGCCAGCAGCCCCTAACTCAGATAGATTTGCTACAGCACACTTTTGTCAGGAGTGCAGCCAGAAAACCCTCTTAATATAAAAATGCTGGTTTTAGGAGCTCAAGTGCAGGGAAACCACACAACCTAGATACTACAGTCTTGTAAAACTAGCAGAGACAATATAATTAAGTACTACAGCAGGAGTAAAAAAATTAGTTTTGAAACTCTACTAAATAGTGAGAAATGTAAGAAATAATATAGAAAGTCCTTTGAAATACAGTAAAAATAATCAACAGAAGTGCAAAATGATACTTATTTTGATGATGGATTTAGATGTAACAGATTCTCTGTAACGGTCAGGCTATGTAGCCTGGATATAGAACAGAAGATTAGTAAAGTAGATATTGAACAAATAGAAGCTGAAGTTATGGGATACCTGCAAAGTGATGGATTAAGTGTATAGAAGCTAACACAGGTAATGTCACAGCATGATGGAATAATAAGTCCCCAGAGTAAGAAGAAATGGGTTGAGTAGGAGACACCCAAAGAAGAAATGTGATCATGGGCAAAAACAGATTAATATGGTGTAATATTTATGCAAAGGAGAAAGCAAAACTAATCAATACAAAAATGCAGCACCAATGATAGTTGAAGAGAAATACAGACAAAGGAATCCAGATATGGAAATTTTTACAATATAAAAAATAAGAAAACAAAGGGGAAGTAGAAAAGAGGATTAGTAATAAATAAGTTAAAGAAATAGAAACTGAAGTTATGGATCACCTGTCAAGTGAAGGATTCAGTGTAGGTAATCCAACTCTGGTAAAGTCACAGCATGATAGAACAGCGAGTCCTCAAATTAAGGAAAACAAGTGGAATGGGAAGCACCCAATCAGTTGCCACATGAAGATACCCTGGAGCCTTCTGTAGGAAATCAGTACAAAAGTTCAGTTGGAACATATGAGAACATGTGAAGTTTCATGCACTGCAAACAATTTTGATTGAAACAGTTCAGTCAGAATCCTTTTTTATGTGTTCTCAACACTGAAGTCAGGATTTACCTCTTAGTCTTTGCTCTTGATGTAATTTTTTTTATATCCATGTTTCAGAAATATAGCAATCTGTTTATGACTGGATATCTGATCATAATCCTCTATATTCTCCTTAAATTTAATTTTGATTGGAATCAGAACTTTCCCTCACATCTTTGCAATAAATTACTAAAATTCATTTTCATTCAGATGGTCATGGATAAAACCAGCTTCATCACTAACAGTAGCAAAAACTCTTTGGTAACTCTATGGTCCTAACACAAAGCAAAAGACTTCTCATCCTGAAGTGCACCTGCTTTCCATTGCTAACCTCTTTCCTAAACTAAGTTTAGCTTTCAGTAAAAGACCATGGATCCTAAGTGCTCTGATTGTCTTTTTGTCATGGACTAAAAAGCTACAGGTAGCTACCTCTATGAAACTACATTGAGTAAATTGTCTTGCTGTTGAAAAAGAAACAAATGTGGGGAAACCTTTACTTACTCCATAAATATATGGTTAGTCCTATGCTTTTACTGTAACTAAATACTTCCCTAATCACACAAGGTGAGGTAAACATTGATTTTCCCTCCCATTTAGAAAGTGAATGGAACCTAATGAAAGTACCTTGTTGTGGTGTAAGAAACTAAGTATCACACACACTATATAGAAGTCAGAGAGTGAGAGTACACATTGGCTTAAGGTTGTCAGATGTTCCTCTTTCTGGAACATATCCATTTCTGAACTTGACCATATTCTAGTAGAGAGCACCATGTAAGTCTAAGTGTCATGTGATGTTCATGACAAAATGATGTAATGCTTCTGCAATGTTCAATGTCTACTGTGAATGGTTTTATTTATCGATCATTCACCTGCTCATCTCATGTAGCAACTTCTCTGTAAAGCAATCTTCTATTTGGACCTTTTGCCTGTCTCTTAATACTGTACCATCGCCTACAGTGAGTTGAAACAATTGTTAAGGAACTTTCTATTATGTCTGGCCTTGTTCTTTTTTTCCTTACAAAAATTTTATTTTCAATTAAAATAACATTTACATAATATTTTTAAATATCATTTTAAACAACTATATACAACATTTACAATAGCCTGACTTTCAATTATATACACTGTATGTTATTAAATATAGAATTAACAGATCAGTTATCAGAAATACAATATTGATTATTGCCGAGTGTCCAACAAAGATCTGGCCTTGTTCTGACCTTCTTCTATGCTTTCTCTCTAAGAGCCTTAAATATTTAATTTCCCTTCATTTTTCCATATTTTATCATCCCTTATATTCTGTTTCTCTGCCACTGAATGTTTGTGCAGGTATCAGTCTCCCATAGCAAAGTAAATCCTCAACCATTCTTTAAACATATCCAGTTGTATGCCTTTCTCCCCCCTCAAATCCCCTTTACACTATTATTCCAATACGGCTGAAAAAGCACTCCCAAGAAAGAATGATACTTTTTATGAGAAGCATGGGCAGTATTTTATTGCCTGATTGAATTGATTTTAATTGGCCATGACTGCTTCATTGTAACAAGCATTTTGCAACACATTTTAGTAGAAATTGCTTGAGGTTTTGATACTTTGGAGTTAGTTATGTTTGTTAAGCAGGTAGATCCCCCTGTGAATGTAAGGGGGCAGTGTCCCTTATATAAAATGTTATTCTGTGCCTGCTTAGTGCCCTGTATATAAAAATGTTGAGATGTGCCTGCTTAGCCAATCACGATAACTCAATAAGATGATCAGGTATCACTGAAAAGGTGACTTAATTTAATGAACCATGTCAGATCAGGTAAAATAGCTACTGCTACACTACTTTCTGCTACAAATTCAGTCTATTAAAATGGGGACCAAAGGAGGCTGGTGGACGTCCTGAATTTTGAGCTTACTGAAACCTTTGATTTGATTTTCACCACTGTCTTCCTTAAATAGCTTCTCAGATATGGACTCCATCTAATATACTCTGTCTGGTTTGCTAATTATCATTGGCAGAGATTTTTTGATTTATAGATGAAAAATCAGATGTACTTTATATTACAGTCAATGTGCATTTTAAAAATGCCTAGTCAGTTTTATGTCTGTTCATCCTTGAAAACAGGTCTATTTTAGGTAGCTAGACATTTCATTTCACTTTCTGGTTATACCCCTTTCCTCCTTATTAAGTTGATAATATCAAAGTACTACAGACTTCAAATGTCAATAAACAATGAGCTTCAATCTCTGTGCCTCTCATAAACAGCACCATTTCACTGGATTTCAGCCTCTATGCATGCAGCCTATCACTGCGTTGGTTAGACAACGCACTCTCTACTTTCCCATTTTGTTCTCTATCTTCTCTCCTTTGGTCTATAGACTCTCATACACTATTTAGTGGTATTAAATCATATTCTGTAAGCAAACAATAGAATGACGTGCTATATGCATTGTGATAAAAAAATACTGTTGATATATTTGTGACTGAACCGAAAGCACGATTAATTACATCTCCTGAACATAAATGATTTCCCAATAAAACATGAAGGTATTGAGTGTAAAGTACAGGATGGTGCCTGTTCATCATGTACTGTATACGTTATACTTGTTAGACCAATGGCTTGCTTCATATTACATATTGGATTTAACATAGTTGTACTGTGACTTTTCATTTATTATCTTGGATCATGGCTGAAAATTGTCTTGATTGGGTCAGTCCACGTAGCCAGTTAAAAAAGGAAATAGAAATATAAAAATGCTTCACTCTTAATCTCAGATCTCATCTGTCACACATTTTGCAGAATGTCTCTTATATTGCCCTATATTTTTGATCTTTATATTTTAAAACGTTTTCTTTTTCGGTATATCATTTAGAACTGTAGTCACATAGTAATGAGAGATGTTTGAGTTTCAGATTTCATATCCTTCAGAAAAACATGCTAATGCAAAATTTGCATTACAGCAACATTCTAACTATATAAGAACAATATTTAAAATGTGCCTCTTGTTTTTGACATGCATTCCACATTAGTTTTTGGATTTGTCTGTTGTCCCTGTTTCTTGTACTAAGAGGTTAAGGGCTATACTCTAGATATTCAGTAGACTTATATAATAATTGCTTAAATTAAGCATCTACCTTGTTAAGATAATGTCTAAACTGCAAGTTGTATATCAACATATTTTAGAAAGGTCATGTTCTATGAGAATGGACCTTTGACTGCAGTGTCAGTGGTTCAGCAGGTAGCAGACTCAACTCTGATGTCAGGAATTTAAGAGAGTTGTGGATTCTGCCCACACACTAGGTGCCTGGATTTTTGCTATAATGATAACAGAGAAGAACAGCATTAGGGAGTGCTACACTCTGGTGCCGATCTTCAGAAAAGACATAAAAGGAAATGTCCATTTGAATGGACTAATGAAGCCCAACAAGGCCAAATATGAGGTCAAGAGCCTCACAGGCTAAAGACAACCACAAGGCTTTCTAGAGCTATGTCCCAAACCTCAAAGGCAGCACACATCAGTGTGGCAAACTAGTGGCTAATGGTGCCACCTTCATTGAGCAGAGCAACACAGAGAACTTGTTGACTGACAAATTCGGCACAGACTTTACCCCTAGCCCCCCCCCTGTCTTACTCTATGAAGCACCTACTAGCATAGCCCCCCCAACTATTAACAGGGGGCAGGTCCTGGTGGGTTCTGCTAAGGACAAAATCACAGCCTCAATGGGCCTAAACAGTATTCCAGGATACTGCCTAAATAGCTGGAAATATGACCAATCAGGACCACACGAGTCACTTTTAAACTATAGCCTCAAAACAGGCTTTGTACCATGAGAATTGACAGCTGCAATGGTTATCCTACTTCACAAGGGTGGGGCATCAAACAACCTCAGAAACCACATACCTATTAGTTTGACTAGTCTAATATGCAAACCATGGGATGAATTATCATGAGAATGATCAAGAAACATCTAGGCAACCTTCAGACACTGGACCAAAATGAGCCTGGCTTTGTCAAGGGAAGACCATGCCTATTAAATCTGGTGGATTTCTTTGAGAAGGTTACCAAAGCAATGAATGATGGGAAAATGGTGCATACCACCTATTTGGACCTGGCTAAGGTGTTCAATATAATACCCCACTCAGGTATAGTTGACAAACGTACCAAACCATGCATAAACTCATACATAACTTGCTGGATTGCCAGCTGACTCAAAGAGAGGACCCGGGAAGTCAGGACTGGCGACACCACCTCTACTAACAGACCGGTCACTAGCAAGGTACTTTATGGCATCTACTTCTTGGAGGTAAAGACTAATGTCAAGGGCCTTTGACTGACCAAGTTCACAGAGGACTGCAAATTGGGAGCTATAACAGAGTTCTCCTATAACACAGACATCTTACAAGAGGGTCTAAAATAGACAAATGACTGGTGCCAAAGTCATAGGCTAAAACTCAATGCCAAGAAATACATTATAGTGCCTTTTGGGAAAACTGCCACCCAGGCTAATTACTCCATTGATGGAACACCCCTAAGAGTTGACCCAGTTGTCAAGGACCTGGGAACATATGTATACAGTAATATGTTACATGTGGTCAAGATAGTAAGAAAATCATTCTTTGTCACCCGACTTATAAATATTAGCCTTTGTCAGATCCATCATTGAGTATAATGCCTCCTTCGGCATGTAACTGACCAAACATGTCAGGGGGGCGGGAGGATGGCAGAATGGTTAAGGTGTTTACCTTGCAGACACAAGGTGCAGGGTTTGATTCTCACATGGGGTACTTGACTAAGCTTAAAATGGCCCACAAGGGCAAGTAGCCTAGTACTAATCTATGAATCTATGAACCTATGAATATATGCAACAGGTGGAATGTTGAGAAAGCTTCCTTACCAGGAGACAACAGGGTATAAACACATCATCCTATACAGATTGCCTTAAAGCCCTAGGTTATGGAGAGGCTATCTATGGCTGGCATACAAGTTATATTCAGATCCAGCTCTGATGGACCTCTTGCACACCCACAAAACAAACCGCATCAGAATCAGTAGATCCAAGAATTTAAATTTTGCTTGAGACATAAATAAGACATGGTGGTGAGACATATGTATGTCTCAGAGGATCCCTATGCTCTGGAACAGGCTCTCCATCCATGTGAAGCATAAGCTATCCCTAACCCTATTTAATCATAACCTTGACCAGTGGCTGAGAAATTGGGAATTCACCCTGGGTCTCACCACTATGTCTCCGCCAGGCAGAGGCAGACAATAATGCCCAAATTGACATAGCCTCCTGACATAACCTCTAGAAACCTAACATACCCCACCCTAATAAACATCCATGATACATAGGGACACAACTTGGTTGGATTGCATGGCTAAGCTTATACAGGCCCTGGTGGTAATTAGCCTAGTATATAACTATGAAGTTATAAAGCAGTGTAAAGGATCCTATGGTACTAACCAACAATTACATCCTTTTATTTGAATATCAGCATAAAACATACACATTCAGAATAAAAATATAAAGAACCAAGACATGAAATATAATTTACAAATTGAACATGCTGATTACAGTTGCCAGTAATCTTAGTCTATAGCCGATTTTACAGTACATTTCTGATTGTCCCAACCAATTTTCCCTCAACACAAAAATGTAAAAGAGCACTTTAATTTCACCACTATATAGTCCACATGAAACAGACGTAGCAGTTAAATTAAGAAAATCAGTCTTTACCCCATTAACTATAACTTCTTTTCAACCTCAACATAAAATCACTTTAATCACCGTCATAGTGCAAAATACACATTCCTATTTCTTAGACTACCTCTTATTCTGTCTTTTTATAGGTAATTTACAAAAATAAAATCCAAAAATAGGGGTAAGGTTTTATTACTTTTTACCATTTCCACACACTTTTATCAATATTTTACTCCAGTCTTTCCTGACATAATTCTACCAAAATTTTCTCTGCAATCATGAATTTTAAATTGCATTTCAGTTTTTAAGGCAATGCATTTAAATCATGGTTCCATATTTTAACTTCACTAAAAATGATAAACTCCTAATATTCATTGAGTATCCTCCTCTTATATTAAATCTGCCCATCATTCAAACGGTTGTTAACCCAATGGGAGAGATTCACAAAGATTACTGTGAGGTGTATGCAGGTGCACACCTGACTTTAACTATTTTTTGAGCCAGAGACAGCTCACTGTGGTAGGCGGTCTCAGTGGCTTCTGCAGATGCTAATGAGGCATTTAGTGGGTGTGGGAATGGCTTATGCTAATTAGCCATGTGTTTGCCCCCCCCCAAATGCCTGTGGTAAGGCATTTACACAGTCTGTCTAAGCTACACTGACCATCAATGTTAATGAACATAGCCAAAAAGTCATGTTCACCCAGTTATGTTACAGGTAAGTACTAGATTATATAGAGAGCAGGTAGTGTTGAGGATTATGTACATGCATGCATGCGTGTGGCTACATGCAGGAGTATATACAGAGGTATGAATTATGTAAGGTTAATGCATTGTGTGTGTGTGTGTGTGTGTGTGTGTGTGTGTGTGTGTGTGTGTGTGTGTGTGTGTGTGTGTGTGTGTGTGTGTGTGTGTGTGTGTGTGTGTGTGTGTGTGTGTGTGTGTGTGTGTGTGTGTGTGTGTCTGTCTGTCTATCTGCCTGGGAGGACAGAGTAGGAGTGTTAGTGAAGCAATAAGTAGGGTAGAGTAGGTTAGGCTAGGGTAGGTCTTAGTTTGTGATGTGTGTGTGTTGGTAAGTGCGATGGAGTGGGAGTGTTATGTGTATTTGTGTGCACACACATGTGTGTGTATCTGTGTCTGTGTATGTGTCTGTATGTGCTTGGGAGGCTGTCATACCACTACACTCTTCTACACCAATGAGCAAATTCTTCAATTTTGGGTTGGGTAAAAATGAACACCAAGAATACTCTTAATATTGTACCTTAAATGCACTTAGAAAAAAAAAAAAATTTTCGGTATGAAAGACATGAATCAGCAGTAACACTAGACACTGGGGATACTCTTTACATTGTGCAGTGAAGGCACTTAACCCTCAGCAATAAGCACCACATTGTTAGCTCCTTATGACATCACTAGACACCAGGGATACTCCTACTTCATGTCTTAAAGTCTTTAAAGCTAAAAAAATATATAAAATAAAATACAAAAGTTGTGAAAGGTTCCAAACCCTGCACCCTTAACCAGAAAACAGTTATCATCTAGGAGCCTTAACCCTCAGATCTAAAACACTAGTGGAGTAGAGTATTTTTTACTTAATAACAAGTATGAAACTATAATGTCTAGTATTATTTGCTGAATGCAACATTCTGTGAGTTATGAAGAACAGGACAGTATAAGAGACAAGGGGTCTATATTATGTTAGCGAAATGGCATTACAGCGAATGCCATTTCGCCGACACATATAGACCGAAATCTGAAAAGAGCAAAAGCTCAGGTGAGCGATTTCTTTCCCAGGGAAAGAAATCACATGGCCTGAGCCATGACATTGCCCTTTACTCCACTGTAGTGCGATGTTGGAATTGGTATAGTTAGTTAGGAGGGGTGTGGGGGGTGAAGCATTCTGTAAAATTAAGAACATCTGAAAGAGATAGGGCTGTGTCCATGTGGTATGAGGCTTCAGGACAAAGTCGGGAAAAACACTTGATGACACCAATGAGACATTTAAAACTGTTAGACTAACTCATTTAAAAAGTTAATAGAGCAACAGCTCCAGCAGTATAATGCATTTTACAAACTAGGAGAAGTAGAAGTAGGAAATGCTAATGTCGGCCACTATGGACTAACTGTACGGATTTGTGATTTACAAAGGCAGCCGCAAAAAGTTAAGAAGAGACATTGGGGATGTTCTGTCAACTGAGGAACAGGTCAAAGGTACGTTGATGTGTGTGGGTGTGTGTTTGCATATGTATAAGTGTTTAGGAGAGTGAATTGGGAAGGCGCTTGTGCTAATGTGATGCATAGGCTGCCATTGTTGACAACCAAAGTGCTTTTTTGTACTCAAAAAAGTTAAGTGTGGGTCAGAGACATGCAGATTAGTCAGTTAAAAGGTCCTTCTTCTTTGCATCTCTAAATCACAATTTCCCACCTTGCAGAACAATTTCCTTTTTTGCTGCACCTATTACCATCAGACGTGAGGATCTTTCTGGAACCCTGGGTTTGTGTTAACATATTGTCAGACATTATTCTGAATGGAAAATAAAAAAAAAAAAGTTCAGTGGTTGCCAAGGTGACCTCTTGCAATTTTACGATTATATAGTGTGATTCCTGAAACTCTAAAACATCAAGTTAGAAATGCAACAGTGGGGTGCAAAACCCACAATTACATAATGAAAATGTTTCATAGAAGACAGTAAGCTTCCTGCACCCATCAATGTGGAGAATGCCACCCTTATACCTTAATTACTTATTTATGCTTTCTCTGTGACTGCTGTTCTTCAGGGAAGATTGAATTCTGGGAAATATAGTAATGTCATCCTTGGTATAAATTTCTCCATAATCTCACTAGTTTAGGATATGGACTGTCGGGGCTGGATTGGAATAGGTGCAGTCTGCCACTCTTTGACTTTCACATATAGCACCCCCCTTTAACTACATTTAAAATACTTCCCCCTAAATGACTGAAAAATAGCAGATTTTTATATGTATTCTTGCCTCTTATGTTCCTAATTCCATCAGTATACCTTGTGAAAGTAACTCATAAAGCACATACTATATGACTTCCATATTTGCCCTTGTTTCTCCATCTTACCTTATTGTTTCCATCTCTTACACATATCACTTCTGGAAATCCAAATATAGTTCCTAACTTTTTAAAGTGAGAATTTCAAAAAATAAAAGTCACAAAATATGCAAAACATATCACTTACAGCATATTTGTTTGGTAGATGTACTGTGCCTGCATGAAATGCTAAATTATGAAGCGTGTTTCAGAAATAGGACCCCATAAGGAACCTCTATTAAATGGGAATACTCGAGTGAATTATGATTGCACTGTCTCATTCATGGAGTGGGGGCATGTTTGGTCATGCATAGCTGAAGTAGACAAAATCAGTAATAGTAACAGCCTGGAAAGGAATTAAGCTATGAAATTAGTGAGGACATTTGGGTTGACTCAGTGAAAATCCCTTGTGCCACAGCAATATTTGTGCAGATCCATAAGCATTACACTGACTGACAAGTCACAATTCAAAAATTGTGTTCCAGTTAGCACCCTTATGAATGAATTCAGATGCTTACATTAAGCTTTAATACTGCTTAGCACACCACTGCCTCACCTAATATGAAGTTGTACTGTACTCCAACAAAGGACAAGCTCGATTTGTGAGGTACAGATTGCAGCAGAGTAACTGCACAGGGTACTTACACTAGATAAAGTGAAAGCATGAGTGTAGCTTGAACGTTTTGAAAAGAAGTAGAATGCTATAGGAATGTCATCAATGTGTACGTGTAAAGTTTTCTCTTACCTAGGTTCATAGGTTCATAGGTTCATAGGTTCATACTAGGCTATCTGCCCTGGGGCAATTATCTCTGTCTAATAGTGACACAGGGTAATCCCTGGGACAAACCTACGATCCCCATCCACTTGCTCGAATTCTTCTTGAAGAGATTCAGTGAGGTGCTCTGCCTCACATGAACTGGAATTCTATTCAGAGGCGAGGGAGCTCTGGGTTATGAACCTGTCCTCCAGCAATTTCTATTTATTTCTGTGCTGAGGTTCAAGTCCCTCGGCGTGTGGCTCTAAGGGATCTAGATTTACTGAGGTGGAGCATGTCCATTAATTCTGGATTTGACATAGCTTTGTATGTCAGGCATAGATAGTAGAGCTGGAGTTTTTTACCCGAGCAGTATATGGCATCTGTTTGAGACCCTTGATCCTCTTGGTGAGATACTTTTGGGGTCTTTCTAATTGCTGCAGGTGTCGGGTAAGGTGCATCCCAAAGGGCATTGTATTCTATGATGGGCCTGATGAGGGATGAATAAACTCTTGATCTAGATGTGAAACCCTTTGTGATGAGGTGGGCTATGTAGAAGGTCTTTCTAACCACTTTGGCAATGTGGTTTTCAAAGGAGATTGCTATCAACTTGGGTCCCCAGGTCTCTAATAACTTTCTCTGTACTTAATGGGTTTCTTTTGAAGGATGTTTGTGTCAGCTGGAGAGTTGATTATGGCGCCCAGTTTGCAGTGCTCTGCGAGAACTGGGAGCCATAGTCCTCTGTGGGTTCTGTCTTTGAGCCAGTTTGCGACCCATCTTGTGACATAATGATGCCAGTGGGGTATTGTGTCAAATGGGAGGCAGCCCTCTGCCGGATATATTTGCCTTTTTTTGGGGGGGTGGGAAGAGTTCAACTGAACCTAGTACTGATCAGAGATGCCTTCCCTATTAGGATTTTGCGCTTTGGATGGAGTGGGTCTTGGTTTTGTTTGGGATAGCATACCAATGAGGATATACTTCTGGTGTGGAGCATAGAAGTCCCATGTTTGGTAATATCAGGTCCTAGTATGTGTCCCCTCTTGTGAGGTGGTGTGACTAGTTTTTCCAGCATTTGAGTTTATAATTTCCATCATTGCTCTTTGGGCTAAGAGGGCTTGGGTGCTGCTTCCGCTTCCAAGTTGGTTTGGGTAGTTCAAGTCACCAATATTGCCCACTGTTAGTTGCACATGGATGGTCTCCGATACTTGGTGCAGCGGCCTAACCTGGAGGTGTGGATATCACTTGATAAAATATAAATATCCCCCTCCTTTGTGGTCTCGGGTCGGGTTTTGGGGAAAAAAAGCATATGATGATAGTAGTAGCCTGCTGGGGTGCTCTCTGGAGCCTTGAGCCAGGTTTCTGTCACTGCACAGGCATGTCATCTCAGGCTGACAGACACTGGATCCCCTTTGAATGACCAAAAAATTTTAGCCAATTGTTAAAAATTGATCATTTGTCTTGTACTGTGGCATTCATTCTAGGTGTAGGTAAGATGCTGCTCAAGGTCAGGGTCATACCAGCAGCCTGGGCTACATGATCAGAGAGCTCCTATGTCCATTCACACCAGCATGTACAATGACTGAGTCATATTTGTTCGCTTTGGAGAGGACCTGGCTGTTGCGCTGTATGGGCGGTCTGGCGCGCCCGAGGCAGCTCACTGTGTGACCTTCTCTTTTAATTGACCCAGAATGGCCAATAAAACTACATAGTTTCAAAGTCAACCACACTCCCGGGGGGGGAGAGGGCTGCTCAATGACTGCCACTGATCAACAGAGAGACTTTCCTTAGCCCCAAAAAAAAATGGCCTCACAGAAAACAGTTCAAACACCAAGAGCCAGCCGCAACAATGAACTTTTTAAAACTGTGACTCAGATTTACACTTCTACTTTTCAGATTCATAATTCTCTTCCATTTTAACAGCTTTAAACTGAGCTAAAAGCTGCTAATACTTAGTGAATTTTAATATTCTGGTTTGCTACTGAGATGTTGTACTAGTGTTTGATGGCAAGCATAAATTATAGCTAATTTCTTGCATTTTATGAACCTGACACTGTTGTACAAAATTTTGCAAGTACACACCTGTGTGTGTGTGTGTGTGTGTGTGTGTGTGTGTGTGTGTGTGTGTGTGTGTGTGTGTGTGTGCGTTTGTCAATTTTCATGTACGTTTGTGCCTGCCTATATGTGCAGGTGGGTTTGAATAATTATTACATCATTTTTATCTCCTGAGTTTAAAATATTGGAATATTTTGTTTCTAATTTGTGAATTTGCAGAATCAGAGTATATCAAAAGTCTTCTGGCTTTTTAAATTTAACATTTAATTCAATTGAGATATGTAATCTAAGTTTCTGCTGTGTTAGTTTGAAATGTTATTGATGATCTAAAAAATGTCTGCTACCCTATCAAAGGATACTTTGTTTAACAAACACCAAATGAATATTTCTGGTCAGCATGCTAGAAATTGTAAAGTAGAAAACATCCATTAAAAAGGTTAAATGTAGTCTCTCTCTGTTTTACTATATATTTTACCCTGATATTCAATATAGACTTCTTATATTTCCTGAATATGACTTTTATTTGTTAATTAGCGACAGACTGTGATATGAATGATTAAACTGCTGATCTCTGCTTTGAAAACGTGTTTATTAATGAGTCTGTATCACTAACAAATAAATATACAAATACATTACAACAGCAATAATAATACATTTCAAGACTTCTCAGTACATTACCCCTTGCTTTGTAATTCTTATAAAAGTGATTGGAGAGCTACCAAGCACTAAATCTCCCTTACAACACTACTTATCATTTTAGTGCATCTTGAAATAAAATATATTAAGAAATATTTATTGATAATGATGCATTACAGCTATGTAAAGGAAATTATTTGCCAAGTTAGTTTTACAAAATGCAGAAATAACCTTAAAATTCAACTCCAAATTTTATTAAAATCAATAATTCAGAGAAAACGGCGTTTATTAGATGCATGGATTAAAACATATTTATTCTGTTTTGAAATCTTTTTTGGATAAGGGGCAGCATTGTGATATAACTTCCAGTGGGGTATATATTTTCTTCTCTTCAGATTTAATGTTTTTCAATTTTTTTTCTAATGTGCCATTTTCCGTTCGACATGTCACAAGATGAGAAACATTTATCACCATGAAGATACTAGCAAGATGAAATACAAACACACAGGCATATTTAAACATAAACATAAAGACACACACACACACACAAACGCACACAAAAGTAATATATTTAAGCTAGATATAAATATGATTTCCATCTCGTATAAATACTTTAAAATGTATCTAGTCTTCAAGATAATTCCTTACTGCATTCTTCTCTTCTCTTCTTTTTTTTCCTATCTTGCTTTCTTTGTTTCTACAGCTGAAGACTTTGAAAGAAAAAAAAAGCATTATTGTTCAAATGTCGTTCAAAAAATGCAGGAGCTATCAAGAGTCACATTGTATTGCTGGATGTTTTTAAAAACAATATTTAAGCATTGCCATTTAAAATACTATAAACAGTAAATGAGTGACCAGAAAGTGACACTAGTTACTAACATGAAAAATGTGTCTGTTGATCTTGAGGTACACCACAGTGTTTCTAATTAGGTCACATTTGTCAATACATCACTGAGTCAAAACTGGATAAAGTTCCATTTGGTCAAGTTAATCTCTGCTGCTGAACTACCACATCTCTGTTTTCCGCAGAAAATAGCTGCTATTGCACTTAAGTGTATGTCAACAATAATTCCTTTGGTTTGCAAGAATTACTCTTTTCTTTCTTAAGTATCATTCTTAAGTATACCAGTAATGATTCATTTGATATGTAAGAATTATTCTTTACTTTAACTCTCATTGTTTTTAAGTGTAGTCCAGCAGTGATTCCTTTGGTTTGTGAGAATTACTCTTTTCTTTAGTTGCTATTGTTCCTAAGTGTATATCAGCAATGATTCTTTTAATTTATGCAGACAACTATTTTCTTCATGTTTGCATGATTTGAATTTGGTAGTTTACTATCACGTCTCCGATCGCACTTTGTGCAAGTCATCATTTCAACGAAACATATAAGTGAAAAAGACAATGACCAACACAAAAGTTGAACACTGAAGGGATGAATATCGAATTTGACAAAATTTGAACATTCTCCACACTTCCGTAAGTGGTACTGCTGTGCAACGCACAGCAAAGAACATTTTTGCAGCAAGGCAAACCCCCTGCAACCCCCATGTGGTGGGCTGTGCCCCCTACACCCCTGCTACTTATATATACAAACTCCCGATCGCACTATATATATATATATATATATATATATATATATATATATATATATATATATATATAAGTTCAGAGTGCAGTGGGGATCTCACCCAAATAAAGGGTGCAGAGTGCTTTGTCTTTCTATAAAATGTCTTCTTTTACTATTCCAATTTATTTTTTCATGGGTTAAGTTCTTTATGAGATGATTTTTAGCAAGCTGAGTCCTTACTGACTTGGACCTCAGTCATATATAGGTGATGCTTTCAATCTCTCTCTTTTTTTTTCTCTTTCTCTACCCTGTTGCTGACCACTGGCTACCAAAGGTGCCTCTCCAAGTTCACCAGGTCCACCAGCTCTATTCAACATCAGACTTATTCAAATGAGTCTACTTCTAATAATCAACTGTCACATAGCTGATTTTAAAATAACTGAGACAAAAAGAACGATACTGCAGAAACCCGAACAGCAGCTTTTTCAGAGGGAAGTTTTTCACACATAGCGAAGCCACCATGGAAACTAACCTCCCAGCCAACCTAGTGGCACTATCATATACTTTTACCATTATCACCTTATCTTCTTTAAATATTACAATGAGGTAACTGATTAATATTACATCTCTCCTTAATCTGTTCTCTCCATCCTCTTTTATCCATACCACAGATCTTATTCATCATACCACTGACTTTTGATACAATGGGAAATTCCTCCTGTTTCTACTTTGAAATGATTGCCTTTTTTGTAACCACCAACAGCAAATCAAGTAGTTTCTTCTCATATCTACACAAGCCAGCTATGAAAACTGCACCCAAAAATTGCACCATGTACTTTCACTTTCTCTCTCCAGATTAACTTTATTATCCTTCCTAGCTTCAGTTTGCATTGCCCCAGCTTTTGGCATTGTTAAAAATGGGTACCCATGTACCTCTGGCAGCTACCTCCGGGTATATCAAGCAGTAGTTAGGAATTGCTATATACATTTTTTATAATCTACTGGGTATATAAAATATTTACAAAGACATTTCCAAGCAATAGTCCTGAAATACCTAGACTTATTTGTGCAATTAGAAGCTAATTATTTGTGTTTCTTTTTGTAGCTGGAAACTTTGGTTTCACACCAGTCTCATAATGTTGGCAGTCAAACCCTTCATAATCTTATCCCCTTATGCACCACATGCACACATTTATCACATTTGTCTTTATCGTATCCAACTCTGATTAAGTTATGGGAAGCTTAATATTTGGCCTTCAGAGATCCTTATGTCTGATAGTCTCCTTGGTGGTAGTAGCCCTTTCTACAAAAACTTACAGCCATATAATTTTTGCTCTATCCATTAAATGACCCCGATATACTAGATGTTGTCTTTTTCTCAAATTATCTTCCCTCCCCTTGTGACATATTTGTTCATATAAATGTCATTGGAGATGATGTATTAGTTTCCATTTAGTTAACAAATTCCCTTTTGTCCATTCAAAAAAATGTTCTCATTATCTTTCCAGACATCTGGTTTATCAGGATCTCTGAAAGTTTTCCTCAGGCTATTAAAGAGAAATATATACTCCCTCTCATAAAAACATGGTTTAACATTTGTTTAGCATCTTTCTAAGCACTGTTGATATTGGTTTTCTTGCTAGGCACTAAGCACTGACAGTACAAGCTGACAAAGACAGTGGCAGAAATAAGAACAGCTTCATTTTTGCCTGCTGTGTATGCCTTTCAACTGTCCTAGAGTTCACCTCATATTTTTGCCCTGTACCTCATAAACTTGGTTTTCTGATAAATCACTGAGACCTGCACTCAATCAATAATGCCAGAAACAGAATTTTACAATTCTTATTGTTCAGAAACTCACATTGATGCAATACCCATCATTCTATTAACATGTTATATGAATTATAGCATTATTAAAAAAAAATGTTCCTGGTTTTGATCCTTTGCCACACCCACAACTATAAAAAAGGTGATTAACAGTGCTGGTTAAGGGCTTTACCAATAAAACATTCTGCACTTTTTTTAATCAGTAGTACATGGAACAGATAAACACCCGGATTCATGAAGCTCGGCGCAAGGCCGGTGTAAGGCTTGCGCCGACCGTGTGGCATATATATGGAGTAGTAGCGCCATATGCATATTAATGAAGGCGTGCAGCCGCCACAGCCATGTGCATAGGAAACGTGCGCGAGTGCATGGGGCGTACCGAAGTTGCGGAGGGAGGCTTGTCAATGTCGGTTGTCAATGAGCAACCTAAACTGCTGAATAGTATAGTCTGCCTGCAGTAATACTCGCACCTATCAGTGTCCGTGGAGACTGAAACGTATACAAAGCATGCAAGATAGTCCCTGCGAACAGAAAATGAAGAAGCAAACACAAATGCACAATAGGGAATAACAGGTCCCTACCCTTGAACAAATGACAGAAAAACCGCATGCCCGTGGTCCAACGTAGTGCTTATAGTTATACCATGTGGAAGTGAAACATATCATGTGCTAGGGCGCCGCCAGAGACGTCAGCCCAATGGAGAGGGTCACTAGCTGACCCATAATGTGAGGGAGGGCACAGAGATGTGCAGATGTGAACATAACAAAATACACGAGGAGAAATGTAGATATATGTAGTGACTGTATGTCCGAATCATATCCCACAAGGGATGTAATAGTCACATACAAAAGGTATGTCTGTATCCCACATAACAAATGTGATAGGGAATAGAATACACATGTAAACAAATCAGGAGCATAGAAACAGCTACAACAATAAGGACACATGTAGGCCGAAAGGAACAGTATGAACCGTACCATCGACTAAGAATACCACCTGTCCCACTTTGCGAGTGACAGTACCGCTGCGGCCAGATGTGTCCTGACACAAGCATGTAAACATGGCAAATGTGCAGAGATCATAGGACATAATTATCCCTCAGACGTCATGTAATAGTGGCATTAAACAGTTGTTCTCCACACGTATATGACATAAATGTCATAAGAAAATGAATAAGCCACTGAAATGCTACAAGACTAAAGCTTAGATATAGGCAAGAGTTGTAAGTTCTATCTGCCGAACTGACTGTGGGTATGTGTCGGTGGAAAATGTGTTGTGTCCACAAATGTTACATCGTGGCCAACTGAAAAGGTGGAAACAGTACCGTAGACTGTGGGGAGGCATTGTCCACAACAGTCGGATATGTGGAAGGAATAGCATGGACATCGGAAAAGGTGCCATCCCCCCAATGAGTACAACAGGACTGCAAATCCCGGGAGTCATCGGTAGAAGCCAAACTAGTATGTGACACAGCCGAACGGGTAGTACCGGGTATACCAACTAAATAGCGAAGTGAAGTATGGGCATGTACCTATGTGTGTGAGGTATAGCACTTGGGAAGCAAACATGGCAGGGTAGTCCACACAACCATAAAGGTACCCGACACCTGTAGGGCAGTCAGTGTGCTACTCTGGCCGTGTCATGGCCCAACAACAAAAGTAGTGAGCTATCGGATGTGAGTAATTTGCATGTGAGGGGTGGATGGGTAATGGTAAAACTCGCAAAGGCGATACTGTGTCGTATGCAGAAAAGGTGAACCAGAGGTATAGGAGGGGGCAGCGGGTGAAGTGGACATAAACACAAACACATGGAGAAACAGCTGCAAGACAAGCAGACAGGCCATAGTGTAGAACACAATCCCACAAACATATGTATCATGTAAATGTGCAATCAAAATGTATAGATATGTCACCGTCACATACCCACAGGTTGGTCCTGATAGAACTGGCCATAACAAATGCAACACACCTGGCTGCATAATGGGCTACCCAGCATACCCTCCACATCACACAACCCAGCCCCGTAACAGAACGTCCACCAAATCCACCTGTACGTGGCCCACTGGTCCGTTGCAGACACAGCTACACATACCGACCCCAACGCATATGTAGTAGGTATTGTCACCCTAGGCAGTGTCAGGATAGTAAACCATGTATTCCATGCATGTTAAACCCCCTGCACATTTTCATAAAGCCAAAATAAATTTCGATATCGTTTCTGTGTGGAATGGTCCATTTTCTGGAATATCCCTTACGGGATAAGTAACCTGTGTAAATAGTAGAATGGGTATGATGACAAGATGTCCAATCCTGTACATATCTGGACACAAGTCAGAACATGAAGTACAGGTCCAAGACACTGTCCAGACCTGAGTGGTCATGCATAACCCAGTACCCAGGATAAAACACCTTCCTGTGATGCACGTGTCCCCACACAAATATGCGGGAGAATATATCGCACACTTGCATAGTGGCAAACAGCAGAAGGGTGAGGAAGACACCCGACATTAACAGGAGAACCCTGATGAAGTGTGAGGGATACCTAGTGTGTGCCGGCGTGACCGACCATACCTGACAACCTGTGTGAGCTAGATATCTGGACAGAGCCGTGACTACAAGTGAGACAAAGGTACAACAGCAGGTACAATATGCAAAGATAGCTGTTAGAAGTTATTCATGTATGTGCAGTCTGAGTACCCGGGGCGAAGAAGTGCCCAGTAACATCGGAGGCCCAGGTAGAAAAGCTCCACAAGCAATACAATGAAATAAAGGCTACATAATGTTAAAGGTAAAATACAAGAGTAAAAGGCATACAGTCAGGAAATACACATGCATAACATGTGCATAATAAGACAGTGCAAATCCAGAGTTTGTAGTGGTAATACAGAAATGTTCAACAATGACATACTGGGAGTCAAGTGAGTGTCAGCTAAGTCTGGTTAAGCTGGAGGGTAGAGAGGAGCAGGAGTATGGAGAGCTCAGAGGAGTGAGATCCGTAGAATGTATAACAGGTGCAAGCAGGAATATATCCATGTGGATGGATAAACATAGATATATCATAGAATGACAGTTTGCACAATGGCATTAATGTCCAGAGTATGAAGTCTGAAACTCAACTGTCTGCCAGCATGTCCCGACATCTGTCCCTAATGCCGAGCTACTGCTGAGCCAGAACACAACAGCATATTACAGAGGTTTGTACCATATCACTCAACTGTCCAGATATTCGCAGAATGACCAGAGTGTTGGCTCATAGTGTTGTGTGCCTCCGACAACCTTCGTCTGTCCGGTAAATAGGTGTGGATTGACATCACGAAATAATGAGCATTAAGTATAGCACTCCACATCCTGCAGAAGGGTCATGACAATGCAAAACCTATAGTATTCTATCAACGTTATAAGCTTGTAAGGAAACTAGTTAAAATGTGTCCCTCTTACTCTCCCCATCATGTAGGGTTTGCGCAGATTTGTTGCTCAAAGAGGTCAAGAGGTATGGTCCATACATATGTACAGTAACAAGCCATGACATTTGTGTAATGTACAACTGCATACCTGTAGTCACAACATGTCCAAGCAAATAATCCCCGTATGAATGAATACAGGTAATAGTCAAATGTGAATGGGAACCCCCCCTCACCGTGGAGTATGGACCGTAACAACCCCACCCATAATATGTACAGCCAACAGAATAAGCTCCTGATAGGTGCCCAAACACATGTGTCTATAAATACAGGTAAAATGTTCATAATAGGGAGATGCTCCCTGTCCACATGCTTCATCTGACATTTGAACTCGGCCAGGGAAGTTCCGTTCACCAGGCGGACAAGCCCATACCCAGATCACTACATGAACACCCTGACAATCAGAAATGTGTATGTGATACGACTATATGCCCTGGTGTTCTGCATATCCTCAGAGTGATTAACAATGCAGCTGGGGTCCACAGCAGTAGGCAATACGGAATGTGTAATATGTAGTACCGCGTTTCCCACAGCAGGGGAATGGATGCCTGTGTTGTAAGTGAAGCGGTGAGGCATATGTTGATGTAGCTAAGTACTATGGGTATGCATATCAATGAGGCAGAACAGCAACAGAATACTATTTCCGGCATCCGTCCAACGTGAATGCAGTCCCGGTTGACCTACGACCACTGCAGATATCCCTGTAAAGTGTAATGAATGTGTTTGTGTTGTACACACACTTAAATACGTAAAGGTGAACCGTATGTTTCTCACCAGTCCGTAAACCGGACTACAGATAAGTAAGTGTTACGGTCAGATGTATGAAAGGCCGCACAAGCACACATTTATTAAACAGATGTAACCCACAACATGTAAATGCAAGTGCGCCTGTGCGTGTGTGATCCGCTCACAGCATAGTAAATGAATGCTGTTTCCCCCACGTTAGATATACATGGCTCAAACCTGTTAACCCCGTAAAGTATGAAACCGGACAAAGGCATGCAAACTACCGGTACAAATAGGGACAAACCCCAGATATGTGCCAGAACAAACATAGAAAGTGGATAGAATAACGGATGTGTTAGTAGCATGGATTCTCTGAAGGGTATGCAGTCGTAACCTGAACTGCTTGCCAGTATTTCCCAACGTAAGTCTTTAATGAAATGCCACTACATTGCCAGATAGACACAAGGTTATGAAAAACACACCGAAGATAAAGAGGCAACAAGCTGTACATTCTACGACAATCTGTACAGTGGAAAGGTATGGTATGGATATAGATATATGTGTATACACATAATCCACAGATGTAAACCAAAGCAAATTATGAAATGAGGACTGTACATGTATATATGTATACACAACAAACATATGTCCCGTAGATATGACATATGTAGATAAATAAACCACAGCATAGCTAATATGGGTAGACAAACAGACATGCACGAAAGGTGAATAAACCGCTGCTTTCCAAACCATTGGCCAGAAAGTGACAGTCCAGCAAGTTCTACACTTTAAACATGCATATAGGTGTCCATTGCAGGACCCCAAAAACTGATCCATACGTAGTGTCAACCATCATTGATGCAAAATAAGTGACCTCAGCAAGTACGATATAGCTGTACATGCAACAGTAGCAGGTGCAAGGGTAATGACACGTGTCGATAGAATGTATGATGTACGAACTGATATCCGGAGAGTGGGGAGTGCATATAAGTGTCTCCACACTTTAGTACCGCTCACATTAAACATGTGTAATGGGTACTGTGGAGGGGTGTCAGGTATGGGAATCATGGGTATGCAGAAATGGGCCTAGGTGTTGCTTGGCAGAGATTTATTAGGTCCGCCCCGTGGGAGTGATGTGGGTGTAGCACACGCCTATATTCTCAATAATGGGGCAAACCATCCACTGGATATTGCATAAACCATTGTGGGAATATGTAGGGCCCTATATCAGTGTCATGTAGGCGATTATCATTGATGGACATGTGACAAGATGGTAACTATACCTGGCAAAGATGGTAACTATACCTGGCAAACTGTCAGAATAAGACAGCTGCACTAAATACAAATAGGGACTATATTAGATATACCCCGGACAAAGTCAGAACATTGATAGAATACTGACGTAGCCAGGAATACGAATGTTATGAGTGTTACTAATCATGACATAGACATGTCAGTCACTATTATCTAACCGCACAGTTCGTAATGCCTTGCCAGTAATTTACCAGAAAGGCACATTACTATGACAAATGTAACACAACAAGGTCAAAGGTCAACGTCAAGGCGCACCCATAATGTGTACAGGTTAGGGGTATGAAGGTAACCTGTCCAAAATACATGTACAGAACTAGTGATACTAGGTGGACAGGTGAGAAGAAAGACGTCAGGACAAATGACAAAACATGTACAAGTCATACGCATGTACTCCGACAAAGAATGACAACATATGCCCTGTGAAAGTCAATGTGGAAGGTTAATAGACTCAAAAGAAATGTGTCCCTCAGGGTGTCATGCAGTGTCACGTTACAATGTCAGTCCCCATACTCTGCGTATGTGAGTGCCACTGACGGTGCAAAACCGTGCACACATACGGTACATGATAGACTAATTAGTGTGGATAAGCAGCTGTTGGCCTGTGGAGGAATACAACCCTCTGGGTGGGTGTGTCCTGCAATATAAATGTAATGGCATGTGGCCTGTGATGCCACCATACAGTGTGTGTATTGGTGTCAGAAAGTTGATATCTTGTATCAGACATACTTATCAGACACAGAATTCATGAATGTGCAGAGTTCTGCCTCATATGTTTGGTGTGTTCCACGTAAAATCAGTACCATTCTGCCAAATTCCTGAGAACTGAAGTCATGAAATAATGACAAACATGTGAGTTTAAGACACGAAATCCGTCATAAAAGTCATATACTAATGCAAAACCTATTATTGTGTCAACTATCTACGTTTGTAAGTGCAATATGTAAATACTGCCACTATGTGTCCAACTATCAGTTAAGGCTTTGTCCAGATGTTTGCTCTAGGAGGTGGAGTGGTATGATCAGAAACTGATACGTGTGAGGAAACAGCAGCAAGATAATGCAGAAGGTATGAAAAGCGCTGCAGTAGGACGTTCAGTACTGTCCGCAGGTATGTGCTGACATGTCAAATGACACAGCAGTCTACATGAAGTACCTATAGGGCTGTCACCTTTACAAATGATGATAGTGGGACATACCCACAGCCATGCACACAGCACAAATAGACATACACACAGCAAAGCTAGGCCATGATACATGAAGCCTCCGGCGTGTACGAGTAGAGTGAGAGTACAGCAAGGATAGATGTCTGCCAAGCTATACAGCAAACGCCTGTAAGGGCATGTAACACCGCCCGTAACACGAACGTTGCACGGACAATGTTGAGATTTGCAACATACACCATTGGTATGTGAAAGCTATACAAATATGCAATACATGAAACAGTCAGCTGTCCATGCAAGAGCAGAGTTATGGGCAGAAAATATATATATATATATATATATATATATATATATATATATATATATATATATATATATAGATATATAGATACAGACATACATATACAGACACACACACACACAAGTGGCAGGGTTGTGAGCAGAACACGAACGTAACCACTGTACCACACAACAGCATTACGCAGTGACAGAACGTGCAACCGTGAGTAGTAGATCACGGAAATCACACAGGCATATGTCTAGCCTGTAGACAGCAGCATCTAAGGCAAAGACGCCGCACAGATGTTATGGTGAGTGAATACTGTAAAAGCAATGTACTGTTGTCATGCAGCTGGAAACACACACACACACTTGGCAGGGCTGGGAATTGAACTTACACCTAACTACCCTATCACACTACAGCATGACGCATTTACAGAACGTGCTACCAAGATTACTAAGCACAGCAGTCCCACAGGCATCCTTCTAGATGCGCGTCGACATCCGCAAAGGCAAAGATGTCAGCAGGATATATCTGTGGTGTGAAGCGTCTAAAAGCATAACCTGAGTCCCCAGGTGGACGGGAGCATGCGCACACACACACACACTTGGCAGGGCTGGGAATCGAACTTACACCTAACTACCCTATCACACTACAGCATGACGCATTTACAGAACACGCTACTGAGATTACTAAACACAGCAGACCCACAGGCATTCTTCTAGGTGCGTGTCAACATCCGCAAAGGCAAAGACGTCAGCAGGATATATCTGTGGTGCGAAGCATCTAAAAGCATAACCTGTGTCCCCAGGCGGACGGGAGCATGTGCACACACACACACACACACACACACACACACACACACACACACACACACACACACACACACACACACACACTTGGCAGGGCTGGGAATCGAACTTACACCTAACTACCCTATCACACTACAGCATGACGTATTTACAGAACGCGCTACCGAGATTACTAAACACAGCAGTCCCACAAGCATTCTTCTAGGCAGGTGTCAACAACCGCAAATGCCAGGACGCTGGCAGGGATTGTATAGAGAGTGTATGATCAGACATAGTACTGTCCCACGGTAGACGTATACAACCACACGGCAGTGGTGTACTCGGGGCAACTATACATGTATGGAGAACTACAACAACAATACATAGACACAGTACGCACCACAGACAGTACACCCTTCCAGATAGTCACCCAGTGTGTACTCGGTAGGCATCCA
Organism: Protopterus annectens; assembly: GCF_019279795.1. Lineage (NCBI taxonomy): Eukaryota > Metazoa > Chordata > Ceratodontiformes > Protopteridae > Protopterus > Protopterus annectens. Next base: position 1,864,206,105 of record NC_056739.1, read on the forward strand.
TCCTGACACTGAAGACGGAAATCCGTTGCTTGGATGACCACCATGGCAATACAGGATGTCAATGGCCATGCCCATACACAGAGGGACATCACTGACACAAGGTGTCACTGGCCATGGCCGCACACCTGGTAATATACGTCAGTTCGGACTGTACTGTGTGTCGATCTACACAACGGTGTACTGGGCATGATCACACACTTAGCTGTTGCAAAGGGCCGTCTTGCATGCAGATGGAGTGTAAACAGGGAAGGTCTCAGTTTGGACTGTACCGTGTGTCCATCTACACAACTGCGCATGGACTGTACTGTGTGTCCATCTACACAACAGCATACTGGGCATGCTCACACACTTAGCTGTTGCAAAGGCCTGTCGTGCATGCAGATGGAGTGTACACACAGAAGGGCACAGTACAGAAGGGCACAGTAAGGTATAACTGTCCTCACACAGGGCGGTCACAGATGCAGTAACCTGTACACACACAGCTGCCATCACAGCTGTCACAGGTGCAGGTCACGTACACACTGCAGTGTACACTGTAGCTGTCAAGTCATCACCATGTCGTCGGTGCAGCACTACACAGCCTTACAGTACCACAACACCATGTGACACATGACCACTGGGCTGTACAGAGGTGTACACCAGCTGTGCAGAGTACACATGTACCAACAGGGATCCAACAGGTGTTATGCATTGCAATGATACCAGTATACATGAACAGGTCAGCTCAAGACATACCACGGCCCTTACACAGCTGTGACACATGACTGTTGCTGTACACCAATGAACACACATCTGGATATGTCATACATGTGATTGTGTGGATGTGTGCATGGACTGCACACACAACACATACATACATAGCCTTTGATGTACCTCGTGCATAACAGTGGACTAATCAATGCTACACACGCAAATGGAAGGTGGGTCCATGTCTGTTGATTGCACACACTACAGGGGGTAGCAATGTTGACCGGGACACATACCCTTGTACTGGTCACCTGTGACACCCATGATATCATACCACAGTCCATGTGTTATCTATGTCAACACACATGTCCAACAATAGCAATGCATACAAACATGGCAACAGGAGAGACATGTGACATCTGTACTGTGCATGCAGCAACCATGCATGTGCAGTGGCCAATGTCCATAACATAGTTGCACCTAACTACGACATGCAGTCAAATTGCAGACCCATCATTGACACCTGTATACGGTGACATACAAACAGCAGGTATGGAGGGATGTGTGTACATACAGTGGTGAACCACCTGTGTAGATGTATGTGTGCAGGGGTGGCTCACAGTTGTGCCACACACCATCCTATCATACCATGTGCAAACAGTACGCTATGTCACTGTTACGTGACGGTGCTGACATAATGCATGCACAGCGGTCAGGTGTTACCAACTATATGTCACATGGCACCTGTAGCACCTACAACCTCCCGTGTGCATATAGCAGCACATTTGCCAGATATAGCGTTGGTACACATAATGCAATCATTACCGCTGCATGTCTATCAAACGTGTCATCATATGGCAGGTGTATCATTCCCAGCACTGCCATGTGTGTCCGAATGTGTGACCAGAGATGCCACATATCATGGGGAATATGTCCCAGTTGTTACACATCCCTGTACACCGTTGTAGAGATCTGTACATACGTCAGTGTGGGAAGCATGACGTCGGCCGCTGTGGTGCATCACACACGTCGGCTATCCGTATACACATGTGTGGTCACCACAGTGTGTGTGTGTCTGTATGTATGTCTGGTGCTTGGTGTGAGGGTGTATGCTAATATACAGTGAGATATGATCACTAACCCCATGTGGTGACTAACCCGTAATGGTGATGCAGTGCACTACCCTGTTGATGCCATAGCTCCCAGCCATACTGGCTGCCTGTGCATGTTCCTTCTCTGTGACACATCATGTGGGTGCATAGTACTGTGAGGGTGATGACCACATAGGCAAGGGTCCCCACCTGTACACTATGGGGTGTGCATTATAGTGGTGTACACCCCGTGAATGTGGCCATGTTCCCGTACTGTTACAGGGTCCTACTGCTGCACAGTGTGGCCTCCAGCTACCAAGTGACACCTCACATCATCATTGGCCAGACTGCTGTGTACAACCCCTGCACCATATCACCATACCTGTTATGTGTCCTGCTATGTATGTCACATCTCTGTCCAGTGTAGCCTGTGGCACTGACCACATGCGTCAGGTGCAGCATATGTGCAGACATCTGTGTCATGTTGGTGTTTCCAACAGTCAGGTTGAGGGTACATGTAGCATGCTGATATTGCCAGACGTGCCTGTGAGTAATCCACAGTTACACGTGGGGGAATGCAAACACTGCTACCTGTAGGCACATGCAAGTACACCATAGGAGGGAACCAGGGTATCACAACCAACATGGTGCTGCAGATGTAACTGAGACACATACCGTGAACACATCACAATGCATGCTGCACCTGCACTACATGGTATGACCGGTGCATGTAGACAGTACACAACCTATGTCACATACACATCTCTCTGTATTCACACACAACCACTGCAAAATACACATCCCTCACTATGCATACACAGGTAATATTACATACACCTCTCACTATTCTGTTCACCCTGTTCATCAGAATATTTGTGCATAACCCTGCACTGATGGTGTGAATGACAGGGATGCGGCACAGGCTTCATCATATGCACAGGGTGATATGTTTGCCAGGGGCATAGGCTGCACCAATGGATAACATCATGTGTGTGTGTAAGGGCCGGTGAGTTGATTGGACATGTCTGTTCAGAATGCATGTGGATGTTGTGGAGCCCTACAGTTGTGTTTGCTGTGTGCATGTATGTGTGTACACAGTTCTGCCATTTGTGAGGCCTACACGGGGTATAATTGACAGCCTCAGATTGTACAGACCTGGTTGTACAGCTCACTGTGTCCGGCCACGGCCATGTGACCTGTGCCTGCTTGGGGTTGCACGGGCACTACCAGGTGGAGGTACAGAGTGGCCACTGTCCGACGACACATGTCCGCTGGACCCGTGTCCCTGCTGGGAACATCCAGGGCCACGTCTACGTGGCCTGCTGTGTCCTGGTGTTGACAGCGCAGCACCAGTTGCACTGCTACTGCTACCGGCACTATGGGAGCGGGCATGTGAGGTGGCACGCTCACGTCGACCTACACTAAGTGGTGTTGCTGGCCTACATCCACGTGGCCTACTCCTCACTCCTACCAGATGTTCCAGCACAGACAGCTCCCGCTCGCGGATTGCCATGCCTCGGTCAAGGATTCTGACCATTTCACCCAATCGCCTATCCAGAACATCAAAAATCTGCTGTTGAGCATTTGCCAATGCCTGGATGTTGTCATTTAGGCTATGGATAGAAGCCCTCTGCAGCCTCTGCCCTTCTCTGTTCTGCCATTCAGCACTTGCCTGTGCTGCCATTACAGTCTGGAACATGCATCTGATGATACCAGCTGCTGCGCTCTGTCCTGCATGTGCATGTCTGCCAGAGGTCCTCCTGCGAGCAGCACCGGCCACATGCCTGTGTGGCACATCTGCAGTCATTACACTGACACCATGGTGTGTAGAAACACCTTCTGTAGCCATCACACATTCCTGTTCCACGCTAACAGACGCTGACTGTCCTTCCTCTATGGCCACTGGTGATGCGGTATCTGTTGGCAGCAGACCTATGTGCGGGGAAGAGGGGGACATAGCTGGGATGGTAACCATTGGCACAGATTCAGCGCCTGACAACCCTGCCTGTACCTCATGCATATGTTCATCACTGGTAGTATCTGTGGGGACACTAACATCAGATGGACCGCAGGAGGGTAACGCACCTACATCACCTGTGAATGCAAAGAAATACTGTAAAGTATAATAGACACACACACACACACACACACACACACACACACACACACACACACACACACACACACACACACACAGACACACACACACACACACACACACACACACACACACACACAGACACACACACACACACACACACACACACACACACACACACACACACACACACACACACACACACACACACACACACACACACACCATGCATGTGATTTGTCAGATGGCATGCAGCATGCCTGTGATACAGCAGAGGGCATGCAGCTCAGACATTAATAGTGTTAATAAGCATACCTCCCTGGGGTGCACACTACAGCAAGCAGGTGTCATATCAGTAGCCATGCAGTTCACACAATCATGGTAGTATGCATGCATCCCCGTGATACACCATGTGGCCCAGAGCAGGATAACAGTACACATGACTGACATGACCTTGATATGCAATCTGCTGACATGTGCAATAACATGCATACATGTCTGACACAATGGTGTCCTGACACATGTACAACATCATAATGGGCTTCACATTGCAGTGTTGTGTGTATGCCCTACAGATAGAATGCATGTTTAGCAAATGTGCATGAGCATGGGAGGGTAGTGCGAGCCGTCTACATTGCTATACAGTGTGAAGTACAGACACTGTGCCATTGCATGGCATCATGAGGCATCTATGTTGCTGTAGAATGCATAATATGTACACATTGCATAGCCATAACTGCAACACAGTCGTGATGTTCAATAGATCGTATATGGTAGACTTCAGTGACACCTCCAGTAGCTGTGCACAGGCTTTTAGGATGTCCAGTGTACCACATCAACTGTATAACCAGTCAACTACTGCTATAATTGGACCATGTGTGGACAATGTGCAACAGGATGTATACACATCCCATGTATTGTGTGGCTACATGTCTGGCCATCCCCCTTGGCCATGTGTGCACATGTGTTGGCCAAATGTGTGTGATGGCCATCTATCTCACATGTCTGTGGTGTCCCATATGACATACATCCATAGATGTCAGATATGTCACAATCCACAGGGCTATGCAGACAACAGGTTGTATGTTTGGTATGTGGGGTATAGGTCATGCGATAGTGTGACAATATTGCAGACAGAACACTACGTGTCTGGGACATGTCAGGTGGCACATCACAATGTGTGCACCCAATGCAGGGGCATATGACACAATGGTGACACCTGTGGGCTGCCCATATCACAGCTCACTGTGTGGTACTGTGTGCGTACCGCACATGTTGTTCCAATGCATACTACATATGCCTCCATTGTAGAACACCTCCACCATTGTATGCAAAGCTGACCACACATGTCGCAATGACAAGTACTGTGGTTTCAAGTCGGTGTATCATTTTGTTTGCATATATTGCACATGGGTGGCCTGTGTGAATGATGGGTGATGCGACCTGCATATCATGACTGGAACAAACATCAGGTGTGCAAGTGTTAACTGGCCACATGGCAAATAGATCTACACTGAAACATGCCTGATACTGATGACAGTCTCACCTGCAATGGACTCATGTCTGTGAGGCACGCCAGAGGTACCTGTATAGGGGTGAAACAGCAGTATGAACATTATCCATGACTGTATGACAGCCACAGGTTGCACTGTGCATGTGAACACATTCACCTGTGTAATAGCATATAGTATGCACATGTGTGCATACACAGCGTAGCATACTGTAGTATGCAGCGTGTGTGTCCACATACCTTGCATATATTGTTAGTTTACATAATGTACAGTGACACATGCAACTAAATGGGATATAATAGCCATATGTGCAGTACTGACTTACCAGGCAACTCCAGGCTCATTGGTTGGGAGACACCCACCTCCACGATGGCAGCTAGTGTTTGTGGATGCTGTTCCCTGGGTGTCCCCAGACTGGCCAGTAGCTCCTCGGTGTGTGTGAGTGGGGGCTGGGTTGGTGGCACACCACCTGTTCCACCTTGTTCCCTGGCGATTGCAGTGGCACGCTGTTTTGCATGTCGTACCAAGTCCATGCAGTGTCTGCGCACCTGCTGGTAGGTGCGGTTATGGCCACCCACATCGTTCACCCTCCTGAGTAGATCCTGTCACAGGTCATCCCGCTGCTGGGCATGCTGTGGCACATGGCTGAACAACAAGTCATAGTTGTCATGGAGCTGTGGGATGAGGACATCATCCTCCTGGCGGCTGTATGCTGGGAGGCATGTATGGGGCATTATCTGTAAGACATAATGATGGTGACAGGTCACAGTTTCAGAGATGTACAGAGATACTGCTGCACATACATTTCTATGACATCTACTACATCTGCACAGTTATCTTTGCAAAGCATCATGACACTGACATGACTGACGTGTTTGTGTCACACACATCTCACACCCATTATGCATTGGATATCATCACCATATATGTGTGTCACCTCATTACAGTGTTCATACTCCATGTAAATGCTGTCTTGCTGTGGGCATGTCTATTTGCCTGCACTTGTGTTCTTACCTATCTGCACATGCCTGGATGTGTCCACGGTAATGCTGTTGACCTGGATGCTGTGTATATGTCACATATCAACACAGACACAGCCGTAATGGACTTGAGTAGTGACAATGCACACATACGCATGGACACCTGTACATGCATGTGTTTTGCCATATACATCTACACAGCACTGTACAACTGTTCAACATCCTGCCACGGATCGCCTGTATTGCACATGTGATAGACATGGGACAGTGGCTAGTCAGATGACATTTTCAGGGATGGCTATCAACCATAGCATGTGCAGGCACAGTTTCCAAGCTGTAACAGACAGCCATTATGCCACCGCAAGGTGCATCAGTACCACATTACTGATCCAGTCAGTTGATAGTACATCTACCATGCGGCCATCACACCATGTATGACTGGGATGACATGTGCAGCTTTGATGGACAGGGTTGCAAGGTATGTCGGGAGTATGTCACATATATGGCACAGGGATCTGTCCAGCCTGTGGTGATCCTTGTATTAGGACGGTGGCTGTCCATGACATATGTCTTATAGATCAGGATATAGACATGTAGCATGTCCATCATCATGGTGTAGCAAATGTCTTTCTGCAAGGTAGACAGCATGCTGCATAGTGGAGGTGAGGATTGTGAAGGCTGGTATCGCAGATCCATGCATAGCCATTACCCCTTAAAGGTGGTATGTGATCCAATATTGGTCACCACAGTGCTGTTTATGCCTGTCCAGTGATCTCCGTGCTCATGGATGGCACCCTGACATGACATGGGTACCTCATATGACTACCTAAGGGGCCTGGAGATGTCACCAAGTCGGGGGGTGCACTGCAAAGCACCATCCCTTACACAGTGTCCATAATGTTGACCACAGCCTAGGTGGTAGTTTATGGGTACAGGGATGTTCACCTAGCGGTGACAATGCTGGTATCATCCATCAGACTGTGCACATATGTCACACACCTCACCCACACAGCCCATTCTGTATGTTGTTCACAACACTGACACAGCTATACTGATAGGTCATGGCCATTCACAGCCTTACATACACAGATGCCTAACATTTGTCTGTGTGGTATGGGCTACAATGAGGGTGGGGTACAACACATTAACCCTGTTCTACTGTAGCTGGCACTGGTGTGATGTGCACATGTCACTCTTGCACCTTTTATAGTTGTGAGTCTGTCAACAGGCCACTGGTGGAACACTCCTGTGACATACAAAGGTATTTGTAATCAAACATCCATGCTGTGTTGTACATCTGTACTGCTAACATCTACAGTGATAATGGTTCATGGACATGCACACCATACTCAGCAGGGTTATAGTGCAGTGCCACCCAAAATGACTGTCATCACCACTTGTGGGTTGATATTATCCAACACCCTATCTGTATTGTATGGTCATGCTAGGCACTTGTTCAGAACTTGTGAGCATGTCATGAGCTACTGATTACTATAGCACCCATTCCACACCATTTCCCACAGGTACACTGGCTGTCCTACACTTCCCAGCTTACTTATGGTACAACAGCTGTTGTACACACGCACTTACATATCCTGTGGGACATGGTTGTATATACAGGCATGTCCAACTGTCACGTACCAGTGCTACTGCCTGTCTATATGAGGGATATGTCACACATGTGGCAATAGAGCAATTGTCTCATGTACACATTCAATGCTTACCTCCCAACATAAGACACTACAGCCTGTGGGGGATGCACTTCTGCAGCCGTCCTGGGGGCATAGCTCTCAAGTGTACCTCATTACGAGGAACGTACCTCATTTGGGGTCTTAAAAGGTGCATGTTCCTCAAGGTTCCACATTGGAAGGGTCTGTCACACATTCATTGTTGGAAATTGTTTACCTGCTAGCCATGGCTAAATAGATGGGAATCATTAATTCATTAGAATATCCTTTTTATACGTAAAACCAGCCTATTTTAGCCATCATATGCCCTTCCTAGTTGAAGCTGTTAGTAAGCCAGTTGTAAGTGTTCCACGTTTTGCCCATTTGTCACACATTATGAGGGCTAATGTTTCTCATTTTGGGGACAGCAGGTTGACAGCTATGGCTGGGGGTAATGCTGTTACCAACCCTGACTTCACCTGACAGTCATTTGGGGATGTGTAACATTTGCAACACACCCCACCCATCCCATAGTCTCACATGATCTACACCACTGGCCACACCTATGAGGACAACTTGTGCAGTACATCTCCATACTCAGTGTAGGCACCAGAGGTAGCCCCCATCATGGCAGACAACTTCACCAATGTATAGCCCACAGACTCATGTGTGCCCATCACATACAGCCAATGGGAGTTATAACATTCACAACACACCAGTCATAGGTGACTCTGTAGGGAGTCACACTGCAGTTCCACACAGCAGGCTACACAAGGCGATAGTCGCTTACATCTTGCTGTCGGGTAACTGCTTCTGCAACATAACCTATGCACCCATGCCACACCTCACCAGGTATGATGTGACTGTCATTCTCCATGTTAGTGTGACTGCCCTGTGATGCCACTTCACAGACTACGTGTGCAGGGACATGCAATAGCTCACCAGTCTTATAGCCCTGCGGGTGTGGGCCACGCCCTGGGGAGCATTTTGCATTTGTCCGGACACGATACCACTGTACAACAACTGACTGTGTCACTTCAACAGTTGCCTATGCTCCTATTGTCATTCCACAGGCATCTGGTATCTGTCCGCTTTAACTGACCTAGTCAAACACAATGCTGTGGCACAGATGACTTGCACCTGTCAGCCCTGGGAATACAGCTCACATGTAAGGCTCTTGCTGCTTCTATACTGCCTGTCTTGCACAGTTTCCAATAACTGTCACCGGCAGAACGGGAACTGGTAAGCACAGCATGGGGTCATGTGACACAATGCTTGCATCTTCCTCTGTGATGCACGCAGGCAAGGCACACCTTATAATGCACCACTCAAACATCTCTGCAGTGACTGGGACCTGCCTCTAGGCTCTGCAGAGCTCACCTGCAATGACAGGTTATAGACAGACCATACCTTTCAGGCACATACCTGGTCCGGCACACCCACAACTGGGGGTTCCCATATCCCACTATGTTGTGCACACATCCTGGCTAGTTACTTAGCACAATGCATCAGAGGTGCTCCATCTGCAACTAACTGTGTCCGGGACCGCTATACACATTGTAACAAGCTACAGAGTCAACATTATTCCCCATGGTTAACATACCTTATTTGTCGGTATATTGGACAGTGGGCCTCAGACAGCTACTACTGATGTGTGACCGACACTACCCCACACTTAACTGGGATAGCCACTCATGTACCGACACATCCATGAGTCACAACCTCCGTTCTGCTAGATCAACCTATACACACCACCTCCAAGACCTACATTAACCTTGACATGAACACTACCACCATGTGACTGGTGTTACACACCTGGGGTTATCCCCTCATTGGTGGATTCCAAACATATGCTACTCAACCTTGTTAGCCACATCCCAGCACCACACCCATCACAGCATACACAGTACATGAGTACTACAACACCTACTACAGACGTCTGCTGACAGCGGTTGTTAACGTCATGACACCCGTGCAGATAGACAATGCACATACATATGCTGACACATACCCCAGTGCACTACATTAGCATGTACACAACTGCATGGATCATGCTATTCCACACAGAGCCATGATGGTACACACCAGATAACAGACGCCACTCTGGTGGTCATGTTCCATGGACCTATGATGTACAACAACAGGTGTAGGCTGTTGCACAGTGGTGTACATTCCCAAGGGTGGGGTGGCTCACTGGTCAGCCATGGTAGGGCCACAGGGTCCCTCATCACATACTCCAAGACTAGCTACGTAAACATGACTGTGACACATTCCGGGGTGTACCACCAGGCATTATGGTGGTATGTCAGTAGTCGATGGCAACACCCACATCTGCTGTCACATACAACAGTCACTCAGGAACATTACAGACCCAGGTGATGTTGGCAACATGCTGGAGGATGGATTCAATGCTAACATTACAACCTCTCACTCACTACAGGGCCACAATCCATACAGGAACATTGTGGTGTCCCTCTGGTCACACCTACACAGTACTGACCTGCACTCTAAATGTCCTGTGACACTGGCCCCATGTCACCTTCCAACGTCACAGGCTGTGGTGTCCACCAACCTCTGACTGACATGTCTCCCCACTAGGCCACCATATTCAGTAATAGCCTTGTTTCAGACATTGTAGCCCCTGAATGGCACACAGCAACATTTATCACACTACACACAGGTGGCACCACAATGCACGATTGGGACTATAGTCCTACACACCTGTCTGGACTGTTCTGCATGGCTATGGGGCACATCATCAAGGACGTCATTCACAGAGACATTGTTGGGCTCCCGTCCTTTGCTGCCACCCGGGTTGGGCTTGTTAGGGCCAGAGCATGGCCCCTACACATGGTGGACTCCTTTCATACAGTTACCAGGGCAGTTGCTGATGGTACGGGAGTCCACACATCCTACATTGTCCTCTCATTGCCTTTCAGCACCATTCTCCATTCTGGTATTGACAACATACACATCCACCTGCACATCGTACCCTATGTCTCAGGATGTTATGCAATGTGGCTCATGGACAGGACACACACAGTGAAGCCAGCATACCATAGAATCTACTACATGTCAGGTACATTTGGCATACCACAGTCCTCAGTCGTAGGGCCCCTCATGTTCAGTATATGCTTCCCTTCGGTACAGGCTAGCACAGGGGACTTTCCCTGCCTAGCTTTCAAACCCCTGCATACAAAGCACCATGATTGCTCCACCAGCTGATACTGACTCCATCCATACGGGTGTCACTGTGACAGATACATGATATGACTATCATGGCATCATGCTGCATGACACAAGGTGCATGAACATCACCTTTGCATTACACCATTCACCCACTGACTATCACATGGGTGGTGGTCCCCTACATACATATCACATTGTACATGTTTGCAGTACACACATATGTCGCACCCACTCCTGTGGTTACCGTATTGCCACTGTGGCGTGGATATCCTTCTATGTGGCCACACCTATCTGTACTGGTTGTGTAGCTGGTACATAGGCACCCATTGTACATCTGAACTCAAGACATCTACACACATTCAAGGGTACACCACCCCATTTAGGGTGTACCTTACACAACAGCTACAGCTTTACATACCACAACATTAACACGCCATGACGTTTACTGAGCTCCGACAGTTTAAGTATGCAGCTGCACTACGGACACCACATCTGTACACATTTGCATACTACATACTCAGGGGTGACCTCTGCTGATCAGACAGGGCCCATGTCCACAACATTATTAATGGATATACTCCTCATACGCGACATAAGCAGAAGCCACTGTGAGCAACATGCTCATGGATATGTGCACACACGCCACAATGAGTGGGATGTGCTTGAGGGTTACATTCCCAAACCAGACACTCACCATGCTTTGGAACATAAGTTCTATGTACATCACGCAGGGACACTCAGTAGCACTGTTCATGTGATACCTCCCTTGGTGGTTGGGAGACACATGTAGGCCTGGGATCACTGCAGTAGCTGTACTGTGCAGGGGTGCAGGTGACACATGGCTCTGCTGTTCACAGGACACTACCCTAGAGAGGTGCCACTAGTGTGAACACTGTAGTTGTGCTTACACATGGACTTGCCAGACTGCATAGTACCCCACTATGCACATGTGAAGCTATTACATGTCCTTTGTGCATGGTTACTTGGTAGCCCTTCCATTTAGATTAGCTATCATGCTATTACAATGTCCCATGCCTACAAGCCATATGTATCCTGTTATTGTACATGCCAATAGACGATACCTGTGGTTTGCATGATATGCCTGTTATGCTGTGTAGAATATCTGTCATATCTACCTACAATACTATACATTGCACATATTTCACATAGTATCCCATAATGCAAAGCATACTTGCACAGCGGGACCACCTTAGATATGTCATTAACGTTATATGCCCATACACATGCGTGCTGTGACAGTATATCAACATATACTATCCCCTGCTATGGCACGTCCTTGTTGGACATACCCTACCACTGACGGCGGGTTGTATGGAATTGTTCTGTTTAACGCCCTCATGTAGCATCCCTTGTGGTGTCTGTGCTGTGTACCTTGTGTCCCACTGCTGGATGCACAGTTTCTACAAGCGTTAGTATGCTCAGCAAGACATCACTACATAAATACCTTTCCCCACTTTATGCATTGTGGACACGTTTAATTAATGCAAACCAGGCTATACATACAGTAAAACTAATTAATATAGATCATGCTATACATAACCTTACATATCGGGTGTTCTACATACCTTGTTATCGTTATGGCATTTCGTTTCTATCTCTCTCACAGTGTTTCAACTGGTATTCGGTATGAGCATACGGTTGGAATGTCTGGCAAGTCATCCTTATATACATCGATACCTGTAACGTGGATTCATCCCGCCAATTGGTGTTCCTGAGTGACTAATTACTTGCATATCAGCTGTGCAGCTACTCCATTCGCCAATTACGTGGCAACAGTGGGGTATAATTGAATCCTCCACTTGGGCGTTGCCTATTTGCCCTACCTTCGGGGAGACGGTCTGTATTGTGTTTTGTTATGTGTAATTGCAACTGCTATGCATGGAGACAAGTATACTTTGGAATCATGTCCCCCGTGGATTGTGTGTGACAGGTAGAGTATTTGGTTCAACATGTGGGTGTACCTGTCATCCCAACGTCTGATAACGGAGTATTGCAAACAAAACCTGTAACATGGCTGTTTGTTCCATTATACAACGCCTGCAATTTTGCATGATGCCTTTAATTGTGTGTCTCACACGGTATGTTGAGGGTTCTGCAGATGTAATTGACTGACTGGATGTTTGTGCTGCTATTACAGTCTGTATTGCTTTAGTTTCTAGTGTGGGGGATGTCGGTGGGTGTACGTAGCATATACAGGTTTGTGGGCCTTGCATTTCTACATAATCCGTATATATGTGTGTGGGCTCTGTCCCTAATTAGAGAGCTAACAGTTAGTAGACTTATGTTATGGGATTGTACGTTAGGCCATTGTTAATTGGTTTCTATATCATCTGCAGGTGAGCTTGCTACTTGTATACCTCCAGAATTGCAGCGATATATCAAGGGATATGTGTAAGTGACAGCTATCCCTTGTATTTCTGTACCAGATATTTGCAGTCATTGCGGTTGTGTTGGTAGAAGAGCCTGTTTGCCATGGGTTGCCACCTTTTCATATGGTCATTGTTGGACACCTGCGGGACACACAGCGGTGTTTACAGGCCAACACGTAGCCACGGTCAGTACACAGGCTAGCACATACTTTTATCCTCAATACATACCTATTGTTGTGGGACTTTGGCTACTTATCATATTGCATGTAACATTTACGTTTCTTACATACAGGCATAACTATTAAATATGACTATTACATTATATATGGGACATATTAATGTCCTACCATCTCAGACATTTGCCCTTTGTACTGTTTTATGTCAGGTCACACCTGCCCAGGGTGGGGCTGTCCCTCCTACTGTGGGACAGGTAGTAACCGTATGCCTACGGCTAGCTATACCCACACCTACCGTACTGATCTGCCTCTGACTTGGCACTAACAAACACATGTTGCGGACACACACACACATTACAGTCACATGGAGACACACACGGCACCCTCAACGCACACTTACACAGACTACGGCACTCACAAACACAGTTGAACACAGTACCTACGTGGACCGCAACACCGGCAGCAGTGACTAAATGTCCCTTCATATCATCATACTATTACTCGTGGCTGTACTGTTCTGGTACTGTGTTCTATCGGTCTTTCAGCCTCGTGGTTACGCATGTCGGTATGTTACACATTCCATAGTTGGCGGTATCCTATTTATTTGTACCTCCAAGGTGTTATGAATGTCGTTGAACTATTATATTTGCAGATATCGCTGAATCCATCTATATCAACATATATCACTCTATTGCCCTTTCTATCTGTATTATATATATGCATATGTGTACAAATATATATATATATATATATATATATATATATATATATATATATATATATATAGCTATATATATATATATATATATATATATATATATATATATATATATATATATATATATATATATATATATATATATATATATATATATATATATATATATATATATATATATATATATATATATATTCATGGAACGTGACAGGCACACAGCACCACCATATGCTGTAAGGCTCATGTACTGTTCAGGTGTTGGCATTCCGTGTTCCACTAGCGGTTGTGTTTACAATGTTTGAGGGCTGCCTATGTAGGAGTCACACATTGGGCCACCTATACATTACAATTTACAGGTGGTCATGTTTGTGTGCCATCCATTTTACTGTGTGTGCAGGTGGAGAGGTGTCAGTCCGTAGGGGCCTACACTGTCAGAGTATGTGCTATACGTTCTCTCTTTGCCAAGGCGTAGGCATATTGGGCACGCCTCCGTCTGCCTACTGGGGCTGGCACAGTGTGTTCATGGTCTGAATCCCTCTTTGCCTGTAATGGCCTTGGCAATTGTGGTGGGCTATGAGGGCCTTCACCATTTTGTCCGTGCTGCAGCTGCTTCCGCAGGATCATATTATGTAGCATGGCAGATACTATGACGATGTGGGCACACGTGCCTGGAGAGTACTGCAAGGCTCCACCAGATGTATCCAAGCACCGGAACCATGATTTCAGCATTCCGAACACACGCTCTATGATGATTCTGGTTTGTGCGTGTGCCTCATTATGGTATTCTTGCATGGGTGTGTGTGCATTTCTGATGGGAGTCATCATCCACGGCTCCAGTGCATAGCCAGCATCCCCCACAAGATGGCCATGTGGGATGTCCCCCCTGACAAATACCTGATACAGCTGTGAGACATGCCAGATATGGGAGTCATGGTAGCTTCCAGGGCTGCCAGCACACACATCCATGATAATGCCCTGGGCATTGCACATGACCTGGCAGTTGATGGAGTGGAATCCCTTGCGGTTTATGTAGCGCCTACCATGCTCACCAGGTGGTGACTTGATTTGTATGTGCGTGCAGTCTATCGCACCCAGTACCTCTGGGTAGTGTGCCACACGGTGGAAGTGGCACATATTGCTGGCCAACTCCTCCTGAGTTCGGGGGAAGTATATCTGCTCATTGGCATGTGGTAACATGGCATCCAGGAACTGGTGTAGTACCCTGGATGCTGATGCCTGTGAGATACCCATTATATCTCCAGTTGGCCTTTGAATGGTACCTGTGGCCACTATTCGTAGGCTTACACATACCTTCATGTCCACTGGGGTGGGTTCCCCTCTGTTGTTTCTGGTTCTCAGGCATGGCCGGCACAGCTCCACTATTTGCTATAAGATGTCCCTGTCCACCCTGTAATGCTCTACTATCTCCAGGTCATGTAGCCCCTGGTAGGTTACCCTTGGTCTGAACAATCTCCTTCTCCTCCGAGGCCTGCGGTGGTTGTCGGCATCATCCTCCACAACACCATCAGTCTCTAACACATGCTGATGAATCACAGCTATGGCAGCTCCCAACATGTACATTTTAAAAGTTCCCCGTGTGTTTACACCTATGGTGCAGTGTTTGGGAATACACAGGTGTGTGTAGGGTGCTTTCACACTTTATACTATTGTGCTGTGAACACCAATGATGTCATAGGGTGTGTATGTATGATCATAGCTACAGGGTATCTTATGTGTTTTACTGCCGGAACTACTATTGTGGTGACTTTGGTGTTAAATTACATTTGGCTGCCGTGGATTACCTCTTGACCTTCCCTTTACATTTCTGCACGTTGCACCTACCATTTTCTGGCGTGCATCCTGCAGCCTACTTTCATTTGTACTTTCCTTGACCTGGCGTATCTTGCGTTATGTGTGCTACTGCCGGTCTGCTGTCGGTTTGCTTTGCTCTGCTGTGTCAGGTCTCCTATCTTTGCAATCCAGTACCTCCCCTCCTTTCTTTGCATTCCAATACCTCCCCAATCCTGTTTTGCAGGTTTCTGCAAGCAGACTTGTCAGCTGCCGTCGATTGGCCATCGTGGGTTGATTGGTGTTGATTGCTCATTAGAACTCCAATTACCCTACTTCAGCATTTCCTTCTTTTCTTCCCCTGACCTTCCTGTTTGTGCTATTGTTCGTGGCGCGTGCATCCGATTACTGGGTTTCGGGCACGTTTTCATCCCCGTACACATGCACTTTTGGGCACCATGTGTGCTCTCAGCTAAACGATTCTATACCTTCCTCCCCACCCCTGTCCTGCAGCTTTGCTTAGCAATGGACAGGCCAGATTTGCATTGCTCCAATGTGCTTACTGCTACGGTGGCACACCCCTCTGCTGATGTCATGAATCTCCTCTGAGCCACTCCTCGGTGTTATACTGCTGCGCCGTATGGTACAACCTTCATCCGGCGGCACATTTGCGATTCAGTATTATCTGCCTCATTTGCATGGCATTGACTACTAATTCATAGTTACCGCACTGAACACTATCGCAGGCCCTTAGCAACCCTTGCACCTTGGTTGTGGTGTTCCATGCCTACCATTGTGTATTATGCTGTAAACCTGATTTCCATTATGCTGCGATTTTATGACATTTTTATATTATTTCTTTATGTTACAACTTCCGCACACATGCCCTGCAGTTGTGCTGTGCGTTACTGTGGACATGACATTAAATGTTGTTATTTACATGTTGTGCATCTTTTGTTATGCCATTGGCTGTGTATTTCGCCATTGGCATATGTTAACGTTGTGATACCTGGGTCTGGCCTGCTTCCATAGCTCCGATGTTCTGTTTGGGAAAATGTAAACCGTGTTTTTTGGTTTACATTTCCGTGGGCTTACACTACGCCTGCACCACTTCATGAATCACTATATGCCTTCATTTGCATGGTGCGACACTGCGCATGGGGTGATTAGCATACCTAAGCCAGGGGCTGCGCAGTTCTGGCGTACGCCGGTAGTGCACATGGAATTGGATCGTACCTGAATCGCTCGACGGCCATATTTGGCATTATACCGCCTACACTATGCCTGCGCCTGGTGCAAGCTTCATGAATCCCGGGGAAAGTTTCATGCACTACAAAGAATTATGACTGGATCTCCAAGTGTAACTATTAATAAATTATTTCTGACATGAATGCTAAAATTTAACTCTCGAGCTTCACCCTTGAAGTGAATGTTTTGGAATTCATGTCTTGAACTCATAATGGTAATGAGGTTATGAGCAGAGATGCAGCCGTAATAATCTATATTTTTCCATATAACTGGGTAACACAGCTTTTTCTGTCTTGAAGCGTTATAACTGAAACAAAGCACCTGGGGTTTATTTATATTAACCTTGTAGGAAGACATTGCTGCAAATTTCTCTGGTAGTGTGATTAGCTTTGGAACATCTTCCCCAAGTAAGTGAGATACACCAGTACACCTCTCTTCACCTCATTGTATTGTCTCTCTTGCCTCTCTAGGTTTTCTCACTCTCTATCCTAGCCACATGTGCATTTACATTGACCATTCATATGATTATAGCACTAATGTTGAATCTGTTAAATATATAAATATAGTATATAGTCTTGCATAGTTATAAAATGTTAACAGATTTGTAAAAGAAAATGTGCATGTGCTTCTAAATGTGTTAGATATGTTCTCAGAATGTAGAATGTGGGAACATTCACCCAATGGTTTCCACACCAAGCTGCCAAATCACATAGAGTTTATTGAGGGCTAAATCAAGGAAGTTAGTTTCTCAGTAAGAAATATTTGAATGGAAGACTTGGAAGCACAGAGTGAAAGATGGGCAATTTGTAGATTATACCTGGTGTGAGTACATGAGCTGAAATTTGTGCCTAGGAGAGGCATGCAGCCTAAGAATTCATTTTGTTTGTCAGACAGCTTGTACCTTGAATAGATGCATGAACCGGAAAATTTTATGAAGGTACAAATTGTTTTATTTGGAGATCACAAAGACAAGTATGCTAATATTTTAATTTATGGTTTTTGAAATTTGTGTATTTTCTGCCTCCATTTTCTTCTTGGATCTTACACTGGTTGCAGCAAGACATCTCATAACATTTAATTAAGCAATTCCATCAGCCGCACATGTCAAGAAAATGTGACAAGGTAGAATGCTAAAGAATGAATAGCAGTATGGCTTATATAATGCTGAAGTCAATTTCTGAAACATAGCCCTGGTTGATAACACCTTTGACTATTCATAGACAATATTGAAGGATTAGCACTAGATTAATATGCACAGTTTCTAAGTAATATGTATAATTACATATGTATAGCACAAAGTGACTGCACCGGCACACTTTTCAAAGAGCTGCTACCTAATGACTCTGGACTCTCTGGCCTGCTTCTCAGACATGGTTTCTTCTGTACTGTATATGAGAGAAAACACTATACCGGGTACCACACAATAACGTCTTTATTTAAACAAAGTAAAAAGGAGAGGTGAGCTTTCGTTGCTTCATCAGACAAAGAATTAACTGTTCAACTGCTTGTTTTATATCACTCTCAGTCAAAACATTTTTTTTCAATTAGTGACATCATACAACTTTTGAAAATTTAAAGGCATATATGACAAGAATATTGTAAAATACGCATATAAAATATATATACACAAAAATGTAAAGTATGTTCATATTTTTGCATATCTAATTTAAAACAGTTAAATAATCTCATTAAAAATGCATATATATAAAAAGTGCATATAAATAAAAATGCTTAGTATATTCATATTTATGCATATCTAATTTAAAACAATTAAATAATCTCATAAAAATGCATATATATAATATATATATAAAAAAATGCATAATACAAAATATATAATAAAAGAAATATATGTATATATATATATTTTTATTTTATGCAAAAAATTAATTGTGTTGAAGGCGTCTAGCTTTAAGAAATGGAACCAGTGATGTACAACCATTTAGGCCTGGATATCTATCAGCATTGAGCTTGATAATCCATCTTTGTTCTCGGCTCTCTGTAAAATTTTCTATATCTCCTCCCCTCACATTTCTATGTATATGTTGTAAAACAAAGAACTTGAAAGAGTGTGAAGGGTCAGTGTTTAAAACATGTTGAGCAAGCACTAGTAGTTTTATTATTTCTGATGTCTCTTATGTGTTCCAATATTCTATCCTTTAAGTTTCTATTTGTTTTTCCTATATAGAAGGCATGACATATTTGGCAGAAACAAAAATAAATAACATCTGTGGACGCCTTCAACACAATTAATTTTTTGCATAAAATAAAAATATATATATATATACATATATTTCTTTTATTATATATTTTGTATTATGCATTTTTTTATATATATATTATATATATGCATTTTTATGAGATTATTTAATTGTTTTAAATTAGATATGCATAAATATGAATATACTATTCATTTTTATTTATATGCACTTTTTATATATATGCATTTTTAATGAGATTATTTAATTGTTTTAAATTAGATATGCATAAATATGAACATACTTTACATTTTTGTGTATATATATTTTATATGATTTTACAATATTCTTGTCATATATGCCTTTAAATTTTCAAAAGTTGTATGATGTCACTAATTGGAAAAAATTTTTTTGACTGAGAGTGATATAAAACAAGCAGTTGAACAGTTAATTCTTTGTCTGATGAAGCAATGAAGGTTAAAGTGCTCACCTCCTTTTTACTTTGTTTAAATAAAGACGTTATTGTGTGGTACCCGTATAGTGTTTTCTCTCATATACTTCTTTTATATACTGGGTTTTACCTGTAAGCCGCTTTTGCTTTTCGCTTATTAGTTTATTTTATTCGCAAAAGGACACACGCGTCTATGGAGAACTTAGATACCAACTCATCGAATGATGGTCACCATCAAAGATTTCTTAGAATATTGGATATTCCAAATAATCCACTACTTACAGCGTCTTTCAGTGAAAATATACAAGATAATAGAAACAGCCAAGATCTATCAGAATTCTTTAACCAATATAAAAACTTGAGAATCTGATGTACAAATACAAAAGACTCCAATGGCAACGGTTACATCTGCAAGCATCACTAGACTCCAAAATTATTCCACGTGGTCTAAGAATACTGAATATGCCTACATATGGTGAGTCTTTTCCTATTCTTTGAGAAAATGGCAAGAATTGAATTTACAATTCAGTACAAAATATATGGATCTCTTAATTGACTTTTTACTACCCATTGAGAATGAACTTAAATCTGAAATCATTGCCACAGAATCAATTATTAATAAGAACTTTGTACAAGATACAGTTTTTCTAAAATGAATGAACTTCAGGATAACATCATGTCATATGAAAGGAAGCTGCAAAATATTAAACTATCAAAACTTAACAGAGACAAAAAGATTTTGCTTTAAATAATGTCTTCTCATGGCCCAAAGAAAATAACTTTAGACATCAAACTGTTTCTGACAAGGCAAGGAATGTGCATACTACACCTTTAAATTCAGATTCCACCTATGCTGCAGTTACACAAGGCACTCCTGTTCTCTGACAACTGAAACAGCTTGTATGCAAGAGGAGAAGAACACCAGTTTAACTCTCCCTGTTTCTGAGTCCTCTGACCAACAAAACAGTAATTTAAAAGATAAAAACAGTAAATTAGAGCTATTCCAAAGAAAACATATGCAGTTTTACCATCTACAAGTCATACTTCATCGACTCTAAGAAAGGAAGGAACTTCAAACATACAAGTGACTGAAAACACAGAAAGTATTTTTTAGATGCCAGCAAACAAGGCGACTTCACTTTGAGAGTACCACTACCTTACAAGAATCGAATGAAACAATATGTACACAAAGGACAGTCACTGCAACTGGGTTCACTGGAAGGAGCAGTACATTCTAAGAGGAGACGGACTTAACTACAGGTTTGATTTTGAACCTTTCCTCTATTATTTTAACACCAGAACAGTTGAATGTTTTAAATAAGGGCCTTTCATTTATACCTGCTAGAAAGGCTAATCTTACAGAAATGATTAAAGACCTTAAAATATTAGGCAGGAATTTGTCTCTAAAAGTTTTGTTCCCAAACAATGTTACAAATAATATGAATGTGTTTAAACAGCCTAGCACTTTCATTCCTTATACTCCCCCGAGTATACAAAGATTCCTTGATATATGTGAAACATCTTTTAGGCAGATATATGATGATAATTTGAGTGACTATTACTATGGAAATCTAAATACAAGTGAATATAGAGCACTGAATGAACTAAAGAACTTGAACTGTGTCATTATTAAACAGGCAGATAAAGGTGGAGGTATTGTTATTTTAGATAAGCAATTGTATGTACAACAAATGTATAAGTTACTGCTCAATAATGATACATACAGAGGAATCTCAAAAGTTACAGTGAATGCCATCATTGATAAAGTGTCTTTTTTGATTTTTGACTTATTAATTACTGATTTAATAGATGAACCACTGTTTAAATACTTTAATGTCTTGAATCCAACTATTCCTAAGATTTATGGTTTACCAAAGGTTCATAAAGACAGAAGTCTGCCACCAATGCGTTCCATAGTCTCAGGCACTGGTTGGTGTACAGAACCACTGTCTATTTATGTTGAAAGTACACTGCATGTGCTCTTAGACAAATGTGAAAATATTTTAAGAGACACCAAAATGTTTCTAGAGAAATTACATACTAGAATTGAAAGTTTATCAGATATTAATGACTTTGCTCTTGTTACTATGGATATAGAGTCATTGTTTACAAGTATCCCGAATACATGGGGCATTAATATGATTAGAAATTTTCTTACAAGAAATAATTGCTTCACCAATGAAAAGTACAACTTATATGCAGTTTGTTAGAGATTATTCTGGAAAATAATGTATATTTTGAAGAACAATTCTTTCTGCAACAGATCGGCGCTAGCATGGGCACACCATGTGCAAATAGTTATGCTAATCTATCTCTTACATTCTGGGAACAAACACATGTCTTTTCTGATAAGAATCCATTTATTAGTCAGCTTTTATGGTATACACGTTTTGTGGATGATTTTTTTTATTATGGAAAGGCAATATATCTGAGCTTATATTATTTATTAACTATTTGCATACAACTACTGATTTTCTGAGATTCACATACAAATTTTCTACATCTGAGATTGATTTCTTAGATGTACATATAATCAAATCAGAGTTGACAGGTTTTACCAGCAAAATTTTTCACAAACCCACGAAGAAAAATACATACCTGCACAAAACCAGTATGCATCCTAGACACATTCCAAGAAATGTGCTCAGGGGCAGGTATACAGAACATTAAGATTACACAACAATGATAATGATGCAGTACTAGCTTTGAATAAATTGAAAACTGATTTTTAAGAAGAGGATATCATATGGATGAAATAGATAAAACTATTTCTGATGCTTGGACACTCAGGGACTCTAAATGTAAAGCGACTTTCAATCTTCTAATTCTATTACGTCAGATAGCAGTAATTTGAGAAATAATACACAAAATAATAGCATTAGAGCTTTTTCAGTATGCTAGTAATGTTAATCAGTATACTAATATTATTAAACAACATTGGCACATTTTACATGAGATTCCTTGTTTACATTCTTTCATTGGTAATGCACCTAGTTTCAGTTTCAGAAATAATCTAACATTAAAACAACAATTGTGTAATAAAGACGCCAAAAACTACCTATAATTCCAGACGAAAGGTACTTTTCCTTGTAGGTCTTGTACTGCTTGTACACATATTCATAGTACTACACCATATATTCATCCTGCTAGAAATTTTACACTATACTCACATTCATATGCAGACTGTAAAACCACAGATGTTATTTATTTTGTTTCTGCCAAATATGTCATGCCTTCTATATAGGAAAACAAATAGAAACTTAAAGGATAGAATATTGGAACACATAAGAGACATCAGAAATAATAAAACTACTAGTGCGCTTGCTCAACATGTTTTAAACACTGACCCTTCACACTCTTTCAAGTTCTTTGTTTTACAACATATACATAGAAATGTGAGGGAGGAGATATAGAAAATTTTACAGAGAGCCGAGAACAAAGATGGATTATCAAGCTCAATGCTGATAGATATCCAGGCCTAAATGGTTGTACATCACTGGTTCCATTTCTTAAAGCTAGACGCCTTCAACAAAATTAATTTTTGCATAAAAATAAAAATATATATGTATGTACATATATTACTTTTATTATATGTTTTGTATTATGCATTTTTTATATATATATATATATATGCATTTTTATGAGATTATTTAATTGTTTTAAATTAGATATGCATAAATATGAATATACTATGCATTTTTATTTATATGCACTTTTTATATATATGCATTTTTAATGAGATTATTTAACTGTTTTAAATTAGATATGCATAAATATGAACATACTTTACATTTTTGTGTATATATATTTTATATGCGTATTTTACAATATTCTTGTCATATATCCCTTTAAATTTTCAAAAGTTGTATGATGTCACTAACTGGAAAAAATTTTTTTGACTGAGAGTGATATAAAACAAGCAGTTGAACAGTTAATTCTTTGTCTGATGAAGCAACAAAGGTTGCGAAAGCGCTCACCTCTCCTTTTTACTTTGTTTAAATAAAGACGTTATTGTGTGGTACCTGGTATAGTGTTTTCTCTCATATACTTCTCTTTTTATATACTGGGTTTTACCTGTAAGCCGTTTTGCTTTTCGTTTATTTCTTCTGTACTGTATTTCCAAATACCTCCTGTGCCGATGGGAGTTTTTGCTTGGGTTTTCTGCTTCTTTCTGTTAACTAAACACTGCTACCATTCCACTGAATTATCTAGAATTATATTTTCCTGCTTGCAATCAGAAAAAGGACAACAAAGTGAGAATATATGTGCAATGACAGAGAGCTGGTAAGGTTGAATGCTAAAATGAGTTATTGCAAAATGCATATGAGTAGAGCAGAACACAAGAAAACAATCAGGTATACACATCTTGGAAAATGTATTTTTATAAAGTGTCTGTGCAACATGATATCACACAGTAATGCTAAAAAGGCACAAAGCAGAATACTGAAAAATAATTGGGCATATACATGTTACAAAATGTTTATTTACATATTGGCCTATAAAACACTCCAGTCCTCACACACTGGCAATAAAATGACACAGAAGCCACAAATGTATAAAAATTATCAAAGTACAACTAAAAAAAAATCCACTATAATAATAGGGACACAAAGTGATGGCATTGCAAAGGGCTGAAGAACTGAAATCAGAGTCCATGCAGACAGCTCAGTAGAGCTTATATGCATCAAGTAAGAACAGAGCATATGAACAAGGGCATGGTGAACAGAACAAAAGCATGCAAGGGACCTAGCAAAGAACACCCATCTGTGAATATGGAGTAGAAAGTATATGTAAAGCAATCTTATTGGATTGTGACATACAATCTAATTGAAATTGACAGAAGTTGGCCACAATGCCTTTAATCAAAAAGAAAGTGAGGTACCATCTACACATACACACCTAAAGACCCATAACCAGGATAATAGTTATGCTCATCAATAATATTTATTTATTTACTGTTTGGTAATGGTGAAAGTTGACTGGTTGGCAGACCCTTTTATATTATGACCAGAACCAGTAGGCAAATTGAGAAAATAGTTGAACAAGATCAAATGCACACAGACAATTTACATAGCTATACATTTTAAAACACATTTACAGTATGTATAGTAACAATATTAGTCCTATAATTATTATGGCAAGCAGCCACCTTTTTTTACAGGTAGGGAACAATAAGCTATAGGAAGTCTAGCACAGAGTCGGTGTCCCCTAAAGTATCAATTGATTGCAGCTGCTCTTCCAGCCCCTAGCATTCTCTACATTTGTGGAACTTGGATGACTTCTCAGCACTTACCCCTGGATGACAGCTTTGTGATCTTGCTCTAGGGTAGTGACCATACTGTCTAGGAAGTGCCATGGGTCTTCCTCGGTTTTATGGTACAGCAGTGCCTATGCCATGCCTTGGTATAGTCCTACTCTTTTGTGATAGCCTGGATCAGGAGGTCTAAATTGGACCACAATACTGCAGGATACAATGATCTGCTTTCTTTGTTGTGCCTATTTTCATGATTTTTTTTCATTCTCCACATGGTATATGTTTCCAAATTAAGCAAATGAGCCAAAAAAGATGGATGCTTTCTAAACATCCAGTTCAGCATATGACGTCCTATTTTCATTAGGCTGATGGAATTCCTGTGCTAACAACTTCTTATTTACCTTATGATTTGTTGACTACTGCTTTATGGACACTTGAGATTACTGTTGCTATCTCATTGCTGGACTGTGTTCTTAAGATCTTAGTGTTTCAAATGTTTTTCATTAAATATGGCTTAGTTGTTACTCTGAAGTCATACATCTAAGACAAAATGAGAAAAGTTACTTGTTTCCCCCATTTTTAAATTTTTTTAGACTTTGTATGGCCTCATAATTAACATATTAAGTGACCAGGGTATTGAAGGTGAGATCCCACATTATAAGAATGCTTTCATTGTATAGCCTGTAATATTTTGCATTACAAGCTCTGCACTAATGCAGGTGTGTGCATTATATGATTTGAATGCAATGTTTTGTAGTTCAGCATCCCTTATGGTAGATCAACTATCGACAAAAATGTTGGCATCCATTTAGTACAAGAAACATGGAGTTATTGTACTGAGAGTCCATCTGTTGCAACCAACTTGAGATGATTTGTGAATGGTGGAAAGGAGATCCCCTCATTTCTGTGGTGGTTAAATGCTACACTGGGGTATTGATGGTTGAACATTATAAGCTGAGAATTCTGCATGTTGGTTGCAGTTCATAAGTTATAGATAATTATAATTATAAATAATTATATAACTTATATATAAGTTATAGATAAGTATAAGGCAAATTGCCCTTGCAGGCAATTTTAAGCCAAGCCAGTTTCCCTTTGGATAGCTGAATTAACCTATGTCATTTGATGTTAGACTAGCCTTACCCATCCCATGGTTGGTAATTGTATAATGCCCTAAGTGATAATAACTGTGATCACACTGTAGAAAATTTTAGGGGACCACTTCCATGTGATAAATCATTTACGAGCTGCCTCTGCCCATTACTTGTAAGTGAGGTAGTTCTGGGGTAAATTTTCTGTTTCCCATACATAGATCCAGCAGTACTTGTATATGGACAGGGATGAACTTTGTTTTTTACATGGGTGAGGAGTCTGTTCCAAAGCAGCAGTATCCTCCGTAATTCATCTTACCTCTTGGTGGTAATGTCCATGATGGATGTGAATCAAACATCACAGGAGGTTGCTTCTTACATGTCATGAGATCAGTGATGAATGTCTTTCATTAACCAATGTTCCCAATGTGGCAGGAACGATATACACCTGCTGATATAGGCTCTCTGTGATCAGTATCATCTTGTCTCTCAACTAGCCCTCAGACTAGTCAAGATCCACTTTGTTTTGTTACATTGTAAACAGCATTCTGGTGACCTGGTCATTATCATTAAACACATGTTGCAGTATGCAGTCATACCTTTTAAATTTCATATTCCCTCCTGTAATGGACTTAATTTGGGAATGTCTTCCAACCCTTGGCTACCTGATCGTGGTAGGTCCATAGATGTCATTGACTCAGGTTGTGTCTTTGATAGTAGATGAAGTAATACCTCTGTAGACATCGCAGCTGAACAAATCTATATCAGTGTAGAAGACTATCCCAGTTCATCTCTGCTTTCCCTTTCAGCCTGCCAAGAAATCTGCATGCCTTCACATTATGAGACATTAGAGGTATGGTGGTGGGCATTAGTTTTATGGAATTCATCAATCCATACCATGCAATTAGCATGATTCTTGTTCTGCAGGTGCTCCTTTACTTTTCTAAGCAGAATCAGTAAACATTGCTATCTAATCATCATTTAACATATTATCAATATTGGAAAATAAAAGAGTTGAGGATTTATCAACAGATACAGGTAACACTCCTTGTGGATGCTGCAAACAATGTAATTTTATTACAAAGGTTCAAACCTTGGTACTTTATAACATCTTAAAACTAAAATTACATTCCAGAAGGGGCATTGTGTTACTCCAAAAGACGTTTATCTGGCAAAGTGCAATGGATGTACAGCATGGTAAAACAGACTGTGTGTTTAAAACCTGCATTTATGAACATGTTTATGATATTACCAACTATAAAGATAATAGTGCTTTGTAGAAACACTCATAAATTGGAATGAGTTTAAAAATTTCTCCTTTGGACTATTGGAAAAAAATAGCTTAAACCTCAGGGCTTGAGATTGGAAGAGATGCTTAAACACTAGAGAATTAATATGGCAGTTAAGGTTAGGTGCCACTTTTCCACTAGGGTTGAATGAACATACTTCTGTTGCACCCGTTTTATATATGACGGCTAACAAATTATAAATAATAGTTTTTATGTAGTAAATTTATGAAGGTTTAAGTGGTATGTGTTATTTATTTTGGTGGTGTGGACTTAATTTAACGTTTTTAATAAGATTTTGTTTATTGGAAGGTTTTTATGACTGTGGACTTTTAAAATATATATCTGTAGCTTTAAGAATTTAATTGTTGGATTTATTTTAGCCAACAGAATTCATTGCAAAATGCTATAAAATGATATTTTTTAATTATTCTTCATTCTGATGATGTTTCCTTAGTGGGACCAAAGTGCTATATATTTTAATAAAATTCATTTGTTTTTACCATTACTGGATCCTTAGTTTATAATGCTACACCATTTTTACATTTTACATTGTCAAAGGAAAAAACTTCAAAGACCAATACACGTAAGGTTCAGTTAAGGTACTTTTAATTGACTTGTCGCAAGGAGACAAAAACATGCAAATACAAGGATTTGTCTAACTACTAACAGGAAGTATGTTCATTCTTATACTGTTTTACAACACATGGCCTTCTATGGCTGACGTAATCAAACACAACTTTCAGTATTGTTTTAAAGCAGATGTTACTCAGATTTTCTGCTGACATGACTAGATTTGTGAGAAACTTTTGAGAAAAACAACCTGGCCTTGGTGACCATTAATCCGTTTACAAGCGTTTATTGTACAGTGTTACATTTCAAGGTACTCTTCTAATTCAGTTACAAGCAAATGCTTATTGGAGTTCATATTTTCAAGCAGGCTTTCTACTAATTATCTGTAACTTCTACAGCTGTGTATTTTCTCACAGCACAGCGGAACTTCTTGTCTAAGTTTCATACAAGTAGTATTGTTCTATTCATTATTTTCCTAATGCAAGCGGACATCACCTGCTTCTCAGTAAATTTCCAAGGCACAGGCAAGAAGTTAGCTAACAATACAAGGTCAGAAAGCAACTGCAGTTTGTACAGATTTATGCAGTATGAAATAGAATAAATGTGTTAACCCTTTTCAAGCTCTAAATGCACTAAGCATATTGCTAATACACACATTAATGCATATTTTTCTAACATTTCCCCCCTATTAATACTTTTATTCTACTTTCAAAATAAGCATAAACAGTTTGTTTTCTTCTCCTAACCTCTTCCACTCAGGATTTGCAGTTAAGAGAGTCATTCAGTTTAAACTTATGAAAGCATTTTCAGTCTTTTAACAGTTCTTCAAACTCAGTACTTTGATATAAGGTTTCAGAAACTGAAATGTCTATAAAGTCTTTAATCAGTCTTTTCATGCAGGGGATACCACAACAAACACATACTCCCAGTAGGAGCATACCTACACAAATGGCAATCAGGACGTTCATTAGGATGGTACCCCACCCCCCAAACCATTTCTGGAAAAAGTACGTCAGTGGGTTTAGGCCTGGTTCGGTCATGGCTGACACTTGCTGAATTACCTCAAGATGATTGTCTATCTCGTGTTTATGGTCAGGAATATATGAACAGCATTCTTCTTGGATTAAAGTGCACATACCACCTCTCGCCACTAGGGTGAAGTCGAGAGCCATTCAGTTTTGGAGCACTGCAGTTCTCATAGCATTCAGTTCATCAGTCTCCAATTCAACAGCAGAAAAAGTTGCGTTGCTCATTACTTTGAGAAGTTTTGACAGTTTTCTCAGCTCCCAGATCGATTTCACTGCTCCATATGCTGGTAATATGCCTGCCCACGATATAACGCTATCACTCAAGTCCATGTGTGTCAGTCCTTTGCCTAGAGAGTGATGGTCTTTCCAACGCGCATCGATTTGTCCCACTGGATTTACAGGTTTCTTGATGACCTCTCGGACATTTTGAATTTTTCCATGAGGCAAAACTGCAGTGTGTCGTATGGCTGGAACCAGGTAACCCAAAAAACAACTGCCGGACCAATTCTTAGGTAACCATTTGTATGCCTTTCTGCCACACACAAAATAATAATCCTCTACATTAGTAGTAACCTTGCTATGAATATACACTCGCCCTGCATGAAACATTTTTCTATCAATTGTAGACAGCTGGTTATAAAGAACAGAATTATGTTTTACTTCATCAAGTGTTTTGTGCATCAATCCAAGAAATGAATCATAGTTTGTATTACAATAAAGATCTACATTGTTACCTTTAGTGTAACATTTATAAGGAACAGTCACATTGCAATTGCTCCAACCCAACTGAACAGTATCATTTTTATAAAAACACACAGTTCCCTTTTGTGGAACAGACAAGTGCAATGCTATTTTATCTTGTGATGTAATGGTTGTGGTATCATAAATCAAGTTCTCCCAGGTCTCATTGACCCCTAGGGGGACCGTAGTCATTAATAACCCCCCCCGTATGCTGTCGGCAAAGCTGTGCAAATCCAGCAATTCGAAACATTGAAAGTCTCAGCATACACATATTTAATTGCCTGGTAAGTGTTAAAGGTTGGATGCCAGTTTATGAGTAACGCTTCACGTTTATTCAGTTCAGTCTGTGTGGCTGGGAAAAGAAAAGGCCACAACAAAAAGATTATTGTCACTAGTACAGTTAACAGGATGATTATGCAATACTTCTGAGGAAAGGGTTGTTCTGCATTCCTGTTTCTTCTGGACTCTTATCATTTTTGCTCTTGGCATGTGACAAGATTTTTGTCCAGTTTAAAGTTTTAACTAATTTACAGTGTGTCAGGTGGATCCAGGAGGCACACTCCGTGATTTTGACTGCAGTGGGTGTTGACAAAAGCACTTGATATGGACCTTCAGACTTCGGAGATGCCCAATTCTTCTTCTTAACTATCTTCAGCCAGATCCACGCTTCAGGGGGCACTGCCACTTCTGACAATCTGGTTCGTTCTTTATCTGAAACAGAATTTAACTGCAACAAATGTTTAGAATTTAAAAGGTTTTACATATACTCAGCTAATGTACTGTCAGCTTCCTGGTCTGCAGGCATGAGAGATTTCCACTGAGGTACATAATAAGCCCTTCCAAAGAGTTTTTCAAAAGGAGTCAATCCTTTTGCATTCAGAACAGTTCTCATGCTCAACAGTGCCAGGGGCAGACAGTACATCCAATTTCTCTGCATTTCTGTTATTAATTGTCTTAGCTTACTCTTTAAAATCCCATTATGCCTCTCTACTAGCCCTGCAGATTGTGGGTGATACGCACAATGATTTTTTAAATAAATGCCAAAATGTCTACTTAACTGCTGTATGGTCTGGTTTACGAAGTGTGTGCCATTGTCACTGTAGATCCTTTCCGGAATGCCGAATCTAGGGATGATTTCTTTAACAAGAACTTTGGCCACAGTCGTAGCATCTGGATTTTTTGTCGGAAAGGCTTCCACCCATCTGGAAAACATATCTACAATGACAAGACAATACTTCTTATTTTCACATTTATTCAACTCTATGGAATCCATACAAATAGTATGAAATGGATACGATGGTGTAGGGAAACTCCCTTGCTTGGGCTTTAACGCCCCTTGTGCATGATGTTTATTACAGATGTGGCATAACGAACAAAATTTTTTAGAGTAGTTTGTAAATCCGTACGTCGTGAACACTTGGTTCACCAGCTGTACCATCCCCCCTGTTGAGACATGGCACTGCCCATGGCTCAACAAAGCTGCATATCTAAACAAATTAGATGGCAATATCAGTTTTCTTTCTTTAGAGATGTACAGCCCCTTTTCGAGAATTGCTCCTCGTTTTACCCATCTTTGTTTTTCAACTTGTGTAGTAAGTGTCTGCATTGTCTTTAACATTTCTAAGTCTAAAATCTCAGAGCATTGTAGTTCCTCATTCAAAAGAAATACTTCTGAAGCTGCCTGCTTTGCAGCTGTATCAACTCTCGCATTACCTTTTGAAATCCTGTCCTGTTGCTTGGTATGAGCTGTGCATTTACAAATAGCTACTTTCTGAGGTAACTGAATAGATTCTAAAAGATCTAAAATAAACTGTGCATGATTGATTGGTTTTCCAGTAGATGTTATCATTCCTCGATTTTTCCACTGTTGCACAAAAACATGTACAGTAGAAAAAGCGTACTGGCTGTCAGTAAAAATGTTCACACATTTACCTTTTGCTAAGGTACATGCCCGTGTCAAGGCAATCAATTCTGCTGCCTGTGCAGATAAACTATGTGGTAAAGATTTCGCTTCTATAATGTCTGTGTCAGAAACTACTGCATATCCTACTAGGTTCTGTCCTGCAGGACCCCTTTTGCATGAGCCGTCCACGTAGTATGTCACCTTGGCATCATCCAAGGGAACATCCATAAGATCTTTTCTAGGCAGTGTCTTTTGCTCAATCACCTGCAGGCAGCTGTGTGGTGTGCCATCCGCAGGGGTTGGGAGCAAGGTAGAAAGGTTCAAAGTTGTACATCGTTCAGTTGTCATATGAGGTTGGCTCAACAATATAGTCATACAGGACAGATGCCTAGCAGGGGAAAGATATGCTACCTTCTCTTGTAGTAAAATAATCGCGACTGCATGAGGCACTCTCAATGTGAGAGGGTGGAACAACACTACTGAGGCCGAAGCCTGTACTGCCATTGCAGCTGCAACTACTGCTTGTACACAGTGAGGTAAAGACCGTGCCACTGGGTCCAGTTGTGATGAATAATAAGCAATAGGGCGTTGCTTGTCCCCATGCTGCTGTGTTAACAATGATGTCATATAACCTTGCTTACAATCTACAGTTTGGAAAAAACGTTTATGATAGTTTGGTAATCCCAAAACTAATGAGGACGCTATTAACTGTTTCAGTTTGCAGAAAGCAGCTTCTGCTTCTGGTATCCATTGTAATAGATCCTGTGCTGCCATAGGCTTTTTATAAATCAGGTTAGTCAACGGTGCAGATTCCAAGGCATAGTTTGAAATCCAACTCTGACAAAAATTAGTCGTACCCAGGAAGGACATAATTTCCTCCTTGGTAGTGGGTTTTGGTGCTTGCAAAATCACTATTTTTCTGTCCTCATCTAATGTCCTACCTTCCTTGGATATTACATATCCTAGGTATTTAACTTGTTTTTTCCAAAGCTGCAGTTTATTTTTGTTTACGTTATGTCCTTCAGTGGCTAAAAATTGTAATAGCGCTATGGTATCTTCTTTACAATCTTGCTGGGTGGGGGCCGCCAGCAGGATATCGTCAACATAAAGCAAAATTTGACTACCTCTTGGTGGGGTAAATCCCACCAAGTTGCTTGCCATTTCTTGTGAGAATATTGTTAGACTTTCACAATACCCCTGTGGAAGTCGCGTATATGTATACCTTTTCCCCTGAAATGTGAATGCAAACCAATGCTGGCTGTCAGGGTGTATCGGTATCGAAAAGAATGCATTGCTGATATCTACCACAGAAAAATATTTTTGTTGAGGTTTTAAGTCATTCAACAGGGTGTGTGGTTCTGGCACCGCAGGTGCCCTTGGTATTACTGCGTCATTCACAGCTTGTAAATCTTGGACCATACGCCACTCTCCATTCGCTTTCTTGACAGGAAATAAGGGTGTGTTACATGGTGAATCAGGAGATTCCACCAGCACCCCTTCCTTAAGTAAAGCTGCTATAATAGGTTTGATTCCTACCTCTGCATCTTTTCTTAACTCATTCCCTCCAGTACAACTCCTTTGAGTGTGTACCTTTAACTCCTAGTGGGTGTAGCCTGAGCCTTTAAAAATGAAGTTATTACCTTACAATTCTAACAAATACTCATTGACAGAGGTCAAATATCAATATAAGTATGTTTGCCATCATGTATGCTACAAGATAAAATATTCTGATACCTTGTATGTAGCATGGTTTTGGAATTAATGCAAGTATAAACAAGTAATATTTGATGCCTAGAGGAGCAGTGGGAGGTAACTGCAGATGCACCTGGAGGCGTCACACAGTTGTAATGAGGGATACTGTCTTTTTTGTGGTCTAAATGATGACTTTGGCATAATAGTAACTGGTCCTGCTGTACAAATAAGTCCTACATCTGATTTTCCTGTTGACCAGAGATTTTCTGGTATATTCTGTAATGCATTCTCTTCCTCCTTCAATAGGAGTGCTAATCAACTGTCCTTGCTAGACTGCAAGTGTATAGCTGGGTGGGTCTGAGTTATTCAGTTCAACTTCTGCATTTGTATTCCCTGTCCTGACAGTTCTAACTCTGTCTGTTTTTCCCATCTCATGACTTTTTCTCCTAAGTCTACCCATTTTACATTCTTGTCCTTAGTTAAGCTAACATGTGGTAATCAATTAGATTTATAGAGTGCAAAGAACTCCTGGAGCAATGAACAGCTGGCTACACTGTTCCCTTCTGTGTCCCAGTACAGATTACGTAATATCAATCTGTTTGCACGATTTCCAAACAATTCTTGCTCATATTCCTTATCAGGTCCTGGTGTGTTACAATAATACAGAGTACAGTGCAACAAATGCTGTTTATCAATGTCAAGGGAGGGGAACTTGCTGATGGCTACATTCATCAACTCTTCGGTCACTGCCCCTGGACCAGTCATAACCAAGTCCTGGCTGTACCAATAAAACATTTTACCCTCCACTTGCACTGCAAAGGTATCAATTTGTCGCTGTGCTTCCATACCCTGCATAGTCGGAACTACTGCTATACCAAATAGCTGCATAAGGTCTCTGCCCAAGAGGTTTACTGGGCATTTTGCAGAAACAACAATTTTATTTTTTGGGTCAATCCTGAAACAGGATCAGTTATCACAATATTATGGGAGAGGGGCTCCTGATACAGCTGTCCATTAGCTGCTTTCACTAATATGTAATCAGGTGACTCTGAGTTCTCTGGCAGTTTGGAGGGATGTATCAGGGTCCGTGATGCCCCTGAGTCACACAAGAATCTCACTTCCCTCCCTTCTACCAGGAGTGTAACTTCTGGTTTCGTGTCTGCTAAATAGAGCTCTAAGCTCAATAAAGCCAAATCTAATATTTCATTTTCTTCACTATCTGTGACTTCCTGCACTTCCTCTATTTCTTCTGTCACATTCTCTACTCCCTCTATCACATTCTCATTTGTCCTTTCTCTGCTATCCCCTTCTAGTGATTCCTGACTATCATATAGTCAGTCCTCATCCTCCTTATCTTCCGTGGTTGCTTTCTTGTTTTTCTTGCAATCCCTTGCCAAGTGTCCCTTCTTACCACATTTAAAACATTCACCTCTTTTCTTTCGCCCTTCAAAGTCCTCTGATCGCTGATTAGATTGTTTGTTTCTCTGGGCATTTCTCTTGCCCTTTTTCCCAGACTGTACTACATAAACTTCTGCTCCATCTTCTACATCAAATACTTGGGCTTTCTTTTTCTTTTTGCTATTAAAATGCATTTCAGCATGCCTAGCATATTCAAGCAATGACTGTAACCTGCTTGTACGATGATCTACCATGTGTTTTGTAATAAAACTGCTTATGGGTGCGATACTGCCTTTTAAAAATGCATTCTTTAACTGCTGCTCATATGGGGAATCGTGTGTCTGATCTTCAGGAACCTGCATTCCACAGTGGTTATTAAAACATTCTAATAGTCTGGCATAATATCGGTCAATAGCTTCACCTTCCTGTTGGATGCATTGATTAATGCAAGTCCAGTCTGCCATAGGCTTCCATTTCTCAGAGATTCGGTCTATAAGACCTTTCACTCTGTTGTCTAACTCTGCACTGCTATGTGGGAGGGGCTTGAGCGCAACGTCACAGGGATTCCAGTCGCCACTAATCATGTGCCAATCTGGCCCCACAATTTGTCTAACTACTTTTTCTAGCTCTTCTCCATTTAAAGTATAACTCAGCCTCATTCCTTGCAAATCTTCTAAGAACTTTCTAAAATTAACTTTTGGATGGGGAATTCCCTCAGTGGCTTTCCGGATGTCTTCCGGAGTCCAGGGTCTATACACTAGAATAGTTGGATCCTGACCTTCTTGCCCTGCCTGAGGATTAGGCACTTCTATAAGTGGGCATATTTCTTCTTCACTCATAAATCGTGAATT
This sequence comes from Protopterus annectens, assembly GCF_019279795.1. Lineage (NCBI taxonomy): Eukaryota > Metazoa > Chordata > Ceratodontiformes > Protopteridae > Protopterus > Protopterus annectens. The sequence continues at coordinate 1,864,242,114 of NC_056739.1, forward strand.
TCTACCCATTTGATATAATTCAATGTCCCCTTTTGAGTTTCCTGCCCGTGTTCGAGACCTGGTCTCGACGGGATCTCTAATGAATGGTTTTGCTTTTGTAGTGTCTCTACTTACAGTGATAGCAGGATATCGCAGGGGTGGACTAACTTGTTCACTTGCCTCATATTCTGGTAAGGGAGGTCGAGGGGCTGACGCTATTACTAAGTTATTGTCCTCCTTATCTAAAAACATTGCTTTTGAATTATTACTCTTTTGTTCCCTTCGGTTTACTTCCTCAATCCACCTGTGTGCCTGAGGGATTCCTAATTGACGTTGCTTTCTTACCCAACCTCTAGAATCGGTTTTAAGTTGTTTGACAAGTTTGACAAGTGAGGATTTTTCTAGTTTACCATCAAATTCATACTTATTAACCCATTTTGAGTAGTATTTAATATTATCAGCACGCTGTGACTGCATGTATTTCGCGTCTTCAGTTAACGGCGGATTTTGGGACCTTTTTGTACAATTATTACCCATTTTGTTTTACCCTTTCAATCGTTATGTAACCCCTTATTTTTAACATGGTACCACGGATGTTTTTATAGTCTCTTCAGAATGACTGCCTACCTGCTCTGTTTCCCTGATCTATGACAAGACAGTAATCTTTCTGTCCCTGACCTATAAATAAAGTCTTAACAGAACAAATACAAATCTAGTCCCTGATCTAAAACAGAAAAAGAAGGTAGATTCACCTTACCTGAGTCTTCATGATTGATCACCTGGTTTGAGCAAACCCGTCCTTCAGTCGCAGATCAGAAAGTGGCTGGCCTCTTTTGTACGACAATTCAGTCGGAGGGCTTTTCAAATAAGAAGAACCGATGTGGTTTCTTCCCCATACGGTTTCAAGCCACCTGGTCTGTCTGATCTGAGGCGAAGTGAGGGTTTCCGGTCTGAAGGACTAATCTGTCAAAGGAAAAAACTTCAAAGACCAGTACACATAAGGTTCAGTTAAGGTACTTTTAATTGACTTGCCGCAAGGAGACAAAAACATGCAAATACAAGGATTTGTCTAACTACTAACAGGAAGTATATTCATTCTTATACTGTTTTACAAGACATGGCCTTCTATGGCTGACGTAATCAAACACAACTTTCAGTATTGTTCTACAGCAGATGTTACTCAGATTTTCTGCTGACATGACTAGATTTGTGAGAAACTTTTGAGGAAAAACAACCTGGCCTTGGTGACCATTAATCCATTTACAAGCGTCTATTGTACAGTGTTACATTTCAAGGTACTCTTCTAATTCAGATACAAGCAAATGCTGATTGGAGTTCATATTTTCAAGCAGGCTTTGTACTAATTATCTGTAACTTCTACAGCTGTGTATTTTCTCACAGCACAGCGGAACGTCTTGTCTAAGTTTCATGCAAGTAGTATTGTTCTATTCATTATTTTCCTAACGCAAGCAGAAATCACCTGCTTCTCAATAAATTTCCAAGGCACAAGCAAGATTTTAGCTAACAATACAAGGTCAGAAAGCAACTGCAGTTTGGACAGATGTATGCAGTATGAAATAGAATAAATGTGTTAACCCTTTTCAAGCTCTAAATGCACTAAGCATATTGCTAATACACACATTAATACATATTTTTCTAACATACATTTAACATAATAAGTGAACTCTATTATCCTACTACTATAATGGGCTTGACATGTTTTTAAAAATATGAATTCAAATAATGTTTGTGTTTTGGTTATTGCTACATAACATGAGACTTGTGTGTGTTGTCTGTGATAGATCAGAGTACTTTTTATGACTTATAGAGTAACAGGTCAGTTTCTGTGGTATCTGTGGTATGGCAGCAGGGCAAGCAGATACCAAGGAAGAGCTGGATGTAATTATAATATTAATCTAAACAAGACAGTTTATACTACAGTCATTACAAGAGTGTGTATTTGAAAGATGAAAACAGAGCATAATGAGTTTTACCATTACAAGAACATCACATGTTAAAATATCAAAAGGTAATGGACGTTGATGAGTCTTTTCTTCTGAAAATGTATTTTTAACTAACAATCAGAGTTAAAAAAACATAATTCCGTTCAAAATGCAAATTAATTGTTTTGAAAAAATGCAGAAAATGAATTAAATGTATTATAAATAAGACATGAAATTTACACTTAAAATGATTTAAAAAAAAGTGTTGAAGATACTCTTTGATTTATTACTACAGATAAAAGATTAAGCCAGTTAGGAAAAACATTCAAGTAAATTTAAATCCATATATACTACTAAGTAAAATAGAATTCATAAAAAAGCAGTACCCCAACTGATGCAGATCAAATTTTCTTGGAAATCATATTTCTAGGCTCAGCAAAACTCCTGATTACATGGATAGCAGGAAAGCTATACATCTTATGATATTCAAAGAAAAATACACTATTACAAGAAGAATGAATTCAAAGGTATAAAGAAAACATTACTAACTCTGTTAATGATGAGTGTGAAGGATATTTAGACAACTGAACTAAAACATGAATGCTAAATAAACTCCTTTTCCTTTTAAAAAATGTGCTAGGGCATACTGATTCAACAACAAAAACAAAGCATTCAGATTCTAGTTGAAAATTTATTGATGACATAAATCAGGACTTTATTAGAATTAAGACATTTATTCATTAGTTATTTATCGCATTTTGTGATTTGCTTTTAGCTCCCCCATGGCTGACCATCAGCTTCTTCCAGTACCTCTGTTCATTCTCTGAGTATACTGATCTCTCCCACATCTTCTGGACTTTATGTTTGAGGTTTTATGGAGATACAAAATGCACGATATAGGTATAAATAATATTTTTATTCATGCATGTCTTTTTAAAAGAATGAAATTTGTTAATTTGGTGCCTGGAAGTATATAAAGGAGCAAACTTGATTAATTAAAACCATTCTGAAGAAGTCCACATTGCAGTGGATGAAAGTGCTAAATACGAAGTGTATATGAAGTATATGTTTTAGACATTTTTATTAAACTGGTGGTATTATTGCTTGTTGGATTCGTGCTTACTTCTAGGGTATCCTATTAGTAGCGTTTTTCAGTCGATTGATTCATTAGTTGTTTTAAATGCTATTCAACTGCTTTTTTGTTTTATGGACATAGAAATATCATGGGGCAGAGCCATGGTGATGCAAAGGGTGTGTTTTTTCCTAATTTTCCCCAACCCCTGTGCATACCCACATATATACTCTAAGGGAGGGGCATACAATGAGTACCGTCACTGAAATGGCTTTCATTTCCTCAATAGGCTGATATCAGTAGGATGCCCTTGTCTACCTTCAGGCAGCACTCCATTGTTGTTTCTTTGTTATCCTCAGGAGAAATCAATCCATAAGAGTGGACATTGAGCATGATTGTCTTGTTCCTCCCCTAGGATGGGAAAATACATCTTCCTTGCCTGTACAGCCAAGCACCTGTGCTGCTATTTGAACTTGGACCACGTGGGCTTTAGTTAGAATTTTTTTCCCTCTATGCTACAGGTTATCACATTTTGAAAAAAAAAAACAGTACTAGCTAATCTTAGCAGTGGTGATCACTGCAAATTGCAACATCATAAAGAATAAACTCTTCAAACACAATGGCACCCCAGTCTACATAGGCAAATGAGATAAAGGTTCACAGAAGGTAGAAGCACGATAGGAATGAAAGAGTTGGTGCCAACCCTAGAAGATAATTATGAGCTGGATAAAGCATGTGACAAATCCAGATGACCGGCAGCGTCACCGATGGGCAAACAATCACCATGAGAAATACAAACACAAATACATATAAATGCCTTTTCCTTCATTTTATTGCATCCTGATGAACATGTCCCTTGAAATTTAGATGTTATCCACTTCTTTGCCTACATTTTCCCCACATTATTGTGAGCAAGTGGTCACACTATAGCCTGCCTTTTAGTTCACAAAATGGGAACCTGTGATTTAGTTGAGTGATGACAAATCCCAGCTATCATATACTGATAGCCCCAGTTTAGTTCAGAATATTAAATAAGATGGCAATTAATTAAATATACTCAACTTCCACTACAACTTTATTAAGGTGCTTTTAGTAAAACTGTGTGGAGTCTGGAGGCCTTCACTGTGTTTGCATGGGTTTTCTCTGGGTGCTCCAGTTTCCTCCCACATTAAAAAGACATATACTAGGTGGATTGGATACTCTAAGTTGACCATAAGTGTTAGTGTGCATGCGAGTGAGTGGTTTGGAAGAACTAGCAAGGTGGGTCTAACCACTAGGTGGTGTAAACCTTAGCTCTTGATGATTGTCACTGTTGAAGTGACACTCTGACCCCATGTGCAAAATAAAAAAATTGGGAAAAAGGGGTTGTGGATGGATTTTAATAAACCATGAGATAAAATAATAAAACTAATAAAAATTACATGAAATAAAATTGAAACATGATGCAGATAAACATGAAAATTATACATAATCTCAAAGGTTAAAAAATAATTCAAAGTATGCACAATAAACCCAGTGGCAAGTTAAAACTAAAGACATTCAAGAAGAATAGTTAAAAATCGGGCCACACCATCAAAAAGCATTTCACAAAAATAAGTTTTAAGCAACCTGTAGAAGCTTGCCAAGGTAGGGCACTCCTTACATTACCAAGGCAATTAGTTCAACAGGTAAGAAAAAGAAACTACACAAATGCCAGATTTTTCTAATTGCACTTATTGAACCAACAGCAGCGTCTGGATATCTGACCACAGAATCTGAGAGATACAGTGTAGTTCTACTAGCTCCTTCAGGTAAGAGGTGCCCAAGCCATAAATAGACAAGTTAGCTAACACCAACACTTTAACATTTAAAAACAATTCTTTAGCAAACTGGGATTCACTGTGGACTATGCAAGACATGTGCCATGTTACTAATGTGAAGTACCACTCAGTAGCTTAGCTACAGAATTCTGTACCACCTATAAACAGTTAAATTCGGTGTTGAGAAGTCACGGGTATACGACAATGTCAGAATCCTGGTGTTATTAGGCCGAGACATGTAAAGCTATCAAGACATTAGTCTGAGGTAAAACATGGTTAATCCTGAAAATGTTTTACAAATTGAAGCAAAAGCTTTCACAATGGCAGGCACATGGCCCCTAAGTGTCAGATGACAATCCCAAATCATGCCTGAGTTATACGCCTTACCAACAAATGCAAGTCTATTGACACCAGATAAAATACAGCTGGTAAAGGAGGCATTCAAGGTATCATTCTTCAACAAATTATGAGTAAGTTATGGAAGAAGAGCCTCTAGGTAGTTAGTAAGAGAGCATACATTTCCCACATCTTTTTATATATGGGAATAGAAAAGTTGGGTATCATCAGCATAACAATAATACACTAAGGACAGCACTAAAGTGTAGAGGGATAAAATCCTAACTATGGGCTAGGGGACCCAGAATTGACTAGTAGCGTAGGTGTCTGATGTGTTTGTAGGGAGGGATGGGCATACCCATCCCAGATGGGGAAGGAAGATCATTAGGCATTTCCCAAGTATGGCCCTAATAAAAGCCAGGGACATAAATGTGGGGCATTGTCCAAGGAGGGTAAATGAGAGTGGACATGGGTTGAACTGCTTTGGAGATGATTTGGAGGCAGTGCAATATACTAGCATGTCACAGCTTTCTGATAAAAAAACAGCAAATGTTTGCTAGGAGGAAATTATAACCAAAAAAAAAAAACTTTATGGCAGTGAATGACTCATGGTTCTAGTATGCCCTTAGCCCCAACCCAACAGATCGAGTCCAGAAGAGCTGAAGGAGGAGTAGGTAGAACAGAAGGATGACAGAAGCACATGGGTATGTTGATGTCAGCTGCATAGGAGCACCAAAACAATAATCCACTACCTTTAATAAGATATCTAAAGATTCCATACAAAGTGTTAATAAGAGAGGGCCAGCGACTGAGCCATGTGGAACTCCACAGTCAGTTAGGATGGCAGAGGATATGTTAGTAACCAAACAAATTTTCTGAATATGGCCAAATGGGTAATAGGTATAACATTGTCAGATGCCACAGTAGGTCTGTTCAATCAAAATTTCATGGTATTGTGTTATCAAATGCAGCCATAGGACGCAGTAAGACTGATAATGAGTAGTCCCTCTAAGCTGGTACCTTTAGGAGTACAGGAGAGGACTGAGCACTTGATTAAGAGCATTCATAGTACTATGGCAATTGCGATACCCATATTGAAAGGGATCTCTTAGCTCAATGGATGGAAAGTAGATTACAGTTATGTGCAATCACTTATCTCAATAATCTTTTCCAGGAATTTAAGATTGTGGATAGGACAGTAGATGTCAAAAGTACCAGGGGCCAAAGATAGCATGATGGGGTAAAACAAGTCTCATTCATGGCCAATATAATACCATCAGATTTCAGCAAAAAAATTAACACAAAGTATTACAGGATCAAGGATATTATGACTGATGAAAATCAGATTAGAAGGACAAGAGCCTAGCCTGGAGGTCACTAAATGAATGTCTGATATAACAGTCAAAAGTGGTGTACAACTGGAAATGTCAGACACCATCAAGGAAATGGAGCACTTAAAGCCTAAAACCAGTGTTACTCTATTGGCATCAGATGGTACCAGAGCAGATTTGATAGTGGTAGTCTTGTCAGCAAAGGTATGAGCAGAGGACACATATTGCTGAGCATATAAGACTCTTCAAATAGTGAGACAGTTTTGTGGTGTGCAGCTTCTCCAGCTCACAAAAGATGACAAGTGGTAGGTTAGCCCTTGCTGGGCTCTTACTGGATAGATAAACTGAATTTTTAAGAGAGACCCTTTTCTGGGGTAGAATGCAAAGTACCATGGATCCTCCAACCTCAGTGGCGGCTGGTGACTTCAAATCATAGGGGGGCTACAGGAGACAGCTGAATCTGTGGGGCCAACAAGAAGGTGTGTGGTCAACTAGAAAGGGGTGGGGCTATGATAAAGAAACACAAAAACTGGGGCTTTAGTTAAATATGCTGCACTGGGTGCCACTGCTAAACAGTCATTATGGGAGTCCAATCAAGACAAAATAAATTATAGAAGAAAAAAATATTTCAATGCACTGGCTACATGACAGCTTACTTAATATATAGATGGAAACAAACAGTTTGGGAGGCATGAAAAAACAAATTACTTTTTAAATACATTACTGGAATGCCAGTCAAAATCAGGTATAAAAAAACAAGCAGCACTCAACTCAAACCAGTTCTCCTTGCACGGCAGTTCTAATTATACTTTATATTTAGCTTTATAAAATTACCAAGTAACATGCTGAAAGTAGCAATAGCCCCACTTGTAAAAATGTTTCTTATCCAAAAAAGACCTGCTGCCTGACAGCAACTATCTACTTGTTTCATGGGGAAAACATAATCAAAGTAAAAAATGAACAGCAAACAAGAAACAAGCTCAAGATAAATTGCTTAAAGAATTGCTGCACATGTTATGGACCACACATGATAGACTGGCATTCTGTACTGGTAAAGCCTGCAAAGATGACTGAAGCCTCCAACAAATGTACTGAGCTTCTGAAAATACTGTAATCCTGTCCTTTATTACAAACGCTGCCATATGCATTTCAATAATTAAGGCTTATATGCTATCTAGTTATGTAAATATTCTCTGCATGGCAACAACAAAAAGGCCTTCAGTGTTGGTAATTCTTTAACAGTATGCTTATTAAAGCTTACATGCATCTTACAGTCTCAGACAAGCATACCTGATGGTCATTAAAGCATTGCTACTTAATCAAAGAGCAACAGGCACTGCAATGACACACATTTTTTGAATAAGAAGCATAAATCAACAGTATAAAAATACAACAGATAAACAGAATTTTCTGCAAAATCAAGGACAGATGAAAAGCCACTGTAGTACTTCTGTCTACCTTGGATGGGGAGGGGGGGTACTCTGCACACTTACACTGCATAACTGCTCTTTGCCTTGCTTGGGAACATCCAGAGTCACTACATGGGGGAGTAGGGTGCAACAAGTATGTCGCAATTAAATGTCTCTGGCTGATGGTGCTGGCCCTGATACATTTGTCATATCTCTCCACCTCAGAGCAAGAAATCTGGACAAAGCCATAAAGGGAAGTAGGACAAAGGCCCAAAAATAAGGACAATTTTTAAATATTTCTCTCATAAACTTAGGAAGGTAATAGAATAAGTAGGTCTTGCATTAGTATGAATTTTCGGAAGGGTATGAAATCTGAAACTCAAATGTCTGTCATTATTTTCTAACTTCAATCTTTAATGATTCACCACTAATTTACCAGAAAACCACAATTTTATGAAAAACTGACCAAAAATGTGATGCAAAAATATAAATTACCCACACAATACAGCTGGGAACCTGTCAAAAAAGGGGCACTTTTTTAATGTTAGTACTGTTAACTTGAGCAGCTGACAAAATAAGAGACTCTACATGCATTTCTGAAATTAAAAGTAACCTATAACTGATCATTACAATTATTTATTAATTGTAAACCCTCCACGTTTTCTTCCAAATTTGCCATTTTGTGGAGGGATTATTAGGGGGAGAGCAACATTTTGAGCCAAAATCAGGGACAGTTGAGATGTTTGAATATACCTAATTTTATAAAGTGATTTATTTGCACATAACTCATCCTCTTAGCACAGGAAATTTGGACAAGGACAAATATATTGGGGGAACATATGAACAGTACTAAAAATTGCTCTTGTATAAACATAGTCAGTTGACAGAACAACAGGCTTTGCTTTAGCATGCATTTTTCTGAAGAGTATGAAGTCTGAAACTCAATGTCTGTCATTATTTACTGAGTTCATTTTGAAATTATTTGCCAGGAAACCACAAATGTTATGAAGAACAGATCAAAAATAAGAAGCAAAAATCATTTCATTCTGCAAAAATCTGGACAGTTAAGAGGTATAGTTCAGCCAGGGCTGTCTTGAGTTTGCCACCCTTCCCCTCCTCACAAAATCATGGTCGTATGAGGCCTCCCCCCTGCAGCTATTCCAATGTACCATGACTTGGCTATTTTACCATAAACATTGTAATGTGCACACTGCTTTACTTCTACGATGATTTGGATTTCATTTAAAAGTTTTATTTTACATTTTACAGCACAAACACTAATAGATATCTGCTAAACAAAGCAATGCAGTCTCACAATGAAAACAGACTTGGCATTGAAACTTCTCTGCCCTTGAATCTTTCATTCATTGAAACAGCATTGAAATCCACATTCAAATAAAATACATCTGGCCAGTGGCAGATAAGGATTAACTTTGGGCTGCTTTCAAATCATAGGCCCCTTGCACAGGAAACATACATGTGCTCTTTGATAAAACTTCCTGATTGTATTAAATTATATTCCTTGTACAATACAGTACAGCTGTTAGAGGGCATTTTAAATTTACTGTTTTGAACATTTTTCCAGTAAACAATAAAACAAAATGCATGCGCTAATAATGACAAAACTGCCCAGTTCAATTCTGAACATTTCCATCATAAAAGTCTACTCAAACTTCTACAGTCCGCCAGTATCAGTAAATATGCACAGTCTCTGCAGAAGTAAAAGTCATCTAAATAATTCCACATTAAAGAGATCTGTAACTAATGAAGAGGTTGCTGCTAGCAAATAACTTTATTTGTAGATGAAACACTGAAATATAAAGTGCCTGTTGCCATTGAGGAATAAATTGCCTATGTTACAATAAAAAAAAAGCTAGTAATATTGCAATAGGGAATAGATGGCAAACTGATAACAGGTTCATCGTTGCTAGGTATCTCCACCAAAGAGAACATTCTTAGGACTGTAGCATCCACCCCCTTTAACAGTACAGTATCAGCAATGCATCTATATACTGTGGGAGTAGAACCTACAGCCTTCTGCATGAAAAGCAAGTACACCACCTGTTGTGCTATTAACAATACAAGCAGACTTAGCATAAGTAGCATTAAACTTTTCTTCAAGCTCTCAGCTCCTTGTAAAATCTACTCAATACTTAACTGTATCTCTCAACTTTGAAGCACAAGAAATCTGGAAAAAGCCAAAATTTATTGGTGGTGGGGGGGGCTGAAAAACTAGGGACACATTTTAAACATTGCTTGCATAATCTTGGAAAGTTGCTAGAATAAAATGCTGTGTTACCACCATGCATTTCACTGCAAAGTCTTGGACCCTGTGCACTACAGTCAGAGAAACACCACTATGCCAAGGCAGCTGTTTCTTGAAAGACAGGTAGACTGAAACTTAAATGGCTATCATTTAGTGAATTCAGTTCTCACCATAGCTCTCAACCTCTTAGCATAAAATGCCTAGACAAAGCCAATAATGGGGGAATACAGCTCCCTAAACATATTCAGTGAATTCAGTTCTCACCATAGCTCTCAACCTCTTAGCACAAAACAGCTAGACAAAGCCAATAATGAGGGAATACTTGAGTTCTCAACATAGCTCTCAACTTCTCAGCACAAAAAACCTGGACAAAGCCAACAATGGAGGAATGCAACCCAAAAAAATAGTGACAAATTTCAAATATTATTCTTATAAACAAAATATTGTTAGAATAAAAGGTTTTGTGTTACCAGGTGCTTTCTGAAGAATATGAAGTCTGAAATTCAAATGCCTGTCATTATTAAAAATCCATAAAACCACAAATATACATTGCTAGAATAAAATGTTTTGTGTTACCATGTACTTTCTGAAGAATGTGAAGTCTGAAATTCAAATGCCGGTCATTACTCAAAATCCATAAAACCACAAATATGAGGCAAAAATTTCGCAAGTGGTGGTGGGTAGGGAATTGAAGCTCTTGCTACCTGTTTGTAAGGTACATGGGTTGAGTCTAGCCACCAGGTATATTTAACTGGGGCATTACACACACACACACACACACACACACACACACACACACACACACACACACACACACACACACACACACACACTACAGGCCAGTAGTTTACAAATTTAAATTATTCAAATATATAATATGTTGATTCATTCCTTTGTTACCTCACTGTGAAACTCTTAGATGCCTACACTGGGCAAGTATACATTAATGCTGTGGTAGGACATAATCTGAATGCACAGTATTTAAATTCCTCTCCACCTCTCAAACTACTTAGTGCAAAAATTCTGAAAAAGCAATAAATAATGGGGGGGGGGGGCAAAGCCCCAAAATCAAGGGATAGACTTTAAATATTGCATTATAAACTTAGAAAGTTGTTAGAATAACAGGGTTTGTATTGACATGCATTTTCTGAGAGTATGAAGTCTGAAACTCAAATGTCTGCCATTATTTAATGACTTCAGTCATCAATGAATGCCATGAAAAACACATATGTTATGAGGGACAGACCAAAATATGTGGCCAAAATCTGAGCATTATCCAAAAATATGAACAGTTGAGTGGTCTGCCTGTGTCTCAACTACTGCACACTCATTTTGCTATCACTTAGCCTTAACTTTTCACATCAGAAATGTAACACGTTTCTCGTTGTCTCAATGGTACAACCCATGCTTTGCTTGCTCACTTCAATAGACTTAACACCATTAGTAAAGCATTCATCATCATCAGGCCCATCTTATAGAACAGACCCCCTCCCATGCTTGGATCACTTAAAGGCTTGAGCAGGTTCATGTTAACCAGCTTAAAATTTACTTAAAACAGTTTGCTTTCTTCCAATACTTTATCTGTCCTACTGTAAACCCACCACAATTGCCAGGTCGTACTGTGTCACTGGTCTGCCAGTCATCATTACTACTTTATCTGTTTATGGACTAACACCATTGGCTTCCAGTGCTTTATCTGTTCCAAAACTACCTTTATCTTGCATCGCATTTTCCTCCAATCTACATCATGGTAGTATCAGTTAAAAACATTGACATACTTACTGGAAAACCTGTAAAAACATTTGAATTCATTGTCTTAATTATCTAAAGTTCTAGCTAACCTGTAAATTGCAGTTATGTAAAAACATTTACTTGTAGTGAATTTCTTCTTAGATGGCATGCATAATCCTTATATACTGTGCTCAGTTGTTATGTGATCTTACATAAATATAAAGTGCCCTAAGAGGGGACCACTGGTGGATGAATTGCAGTTGTCTGCTGCTGTTGGAAAAATTGAACCATAGATACCATGCAGAAATACAAACTCTTATCTTTATGCCTAAGGGAAGCAGTGGCATCATTAATGCCCCATCTGCGGAATGCATTCAGGAGTGTCTATATTGGAACATATATTCTTTGAAATGTCAATTTTTTTTTAATTAATTGTTCAAAGTTACCGCAAGATTCTGGGCAGCCATCTAATGTCAGTTTTAATTTTTTTTAAACATTTTTTATTGATTTTCATGATATAAAATAATACAAGAAATATGATATATAAGGTCTACCTTTAGAAAGGCGATTCACACTCGTGTGAACAGCAATCGTTTGAAAGGCTGTTTGCAAAGTTTGCAAACATTGAACGAAAAAAGATTTGAATGTGCAAAGAGTGAATGCACAGTGTCATTCTCCACATGTAATATGGAGAATATAACATGACATATAAATTATAAAACAAATGTCACAGTAAGCCTGAAGAAAGGAAGTACCACTAGAGCAACATAAATTAGGAAATCACTGTATGTAATACATCACTGTGAATGGCTGCAGTAGTAACATTATAAAAATATTTACAACACATAAATCCAATTTAGAAAAAAGAAAGTCCTTACAAAAATGCAATATATGACAATATTGAACATTTGAGGAAAGAAAGTGCTCTCACTATTATGATCTGCCATTTTTAAAAATCATAAACAATACAGAATGCAATCAAACCTGCAAAAATCACTGCAGATAGCAAACAACCTCATAAAACAGGACAATTACATTTACAGTAATAACTACAACAAAAGGTACTTGTAGTTCTATTGCAGGCCATGTGTGTAAAAAGTAAAAAAAAAATAGGCATTAAACATGAAGAAAGAATAGATATCAATAAAAAATATACAGCCATGACATTCTATAAAAAAAAAAAAAATGTGATCACTTGGAAACACACACAAACTTAACAACCAAAAAGAAAAGACAAAAAAAAAGAAAAAAATACAAACTAATGAATATTAAAAAAGACACAAGTAAGTAACTGAAACAATAAAACACAGGGAAACAAAAGCAATACTTCACATGCTTCTGCCCCCACAGTAACCATAAAGATTGCAGTATTGCATATAATTATATATATATATATATATATATATATATATATATATATATATATATACAATATATATAATATATATATATATATATATATATATATATATATATATATATATATATATATATACATATATATATATATATATATATATATATATATATGTCTACACACACACACACACACACACTCACACACACACACACACACACACACACACACACACACACACATATAGGTTTTCCATCACAATGTCAGAAAACAGTTATGTGAGCTCAGAAGGTTGAAAGGCACTCTTCCAACGTGTTGTAACTGTGATGCTTATATGTTTGAATCCTCAAAAGAGCGAATGCACACTAGCATTCATTCTTGTGGATTCGTCATTTTGAATGGAGATGACTCTGTAGTGCGGCTCGGGAAATTTACTCATTCCCTCACTGTAGTGTGCTCTCGGAGTTTGTATATATAAGTAGCAGGGGGCGTGGGGGTAAGTGAACACTCTCACAAGTGAGTTGCAAGATTTTGATATTAAACCATATATATATATATATATATATATATATATATATATATATATATATATATATACATACATGGGTCCCCTTCAGTTTATCGAACATTTATAAGTTCAAATCACATAAGGCCAAGACCATATGTTCTAACTTGTAACAGTCCAATCTGACTGAATGGAGATCTTCATACAGAGCAGAAAGGGAAGATTTCCCATTTCTGCAATGTAGTGCAATCTCGGAGTTGGTATATTTAATTAAGGGGGTGTGGGGGGTGCAGGGGGGCATAGACCACCTTGCTATAGATGTTTAGTTTTGTATTTTTTTGGTTTTATGTGGTTTTAATTCAGTGTTCAAACTTTTACGAGTTTGAATATATGATCTCGGCCATATGTGGTTCAAACTCATAAAAGTTTGATCTACTGAAGTAGATCTTTATATATATATATATGTGTGTGTGTGTGTGTGTGTGTGTGTGTGTGTGTGTGTGTGTGTGTGTGTGTGTGTGTGTGTGTGTGTGTGTGCGTGTATGTGTATGTGTGTATGAAATACATTACAAACTGAAAAAATGAGTCAAGAACAACTAACTCAACCAAGAATAATGCATACAAGGCAAAAAAACAAAAAATCAAAAATGCTTCTGTTAAAGATAATGATATACATAAACCTTACCATTTGAAAATGTTTTATTTGAAGTAGGATATGTAAAAATATTGCAATCGCACTATAACAATGTTCTCTCACAATGTGTAAAATGAACGATTTTGTCTTTAAATAACCAGAAAAATATACAGCAACCCCTTTACAGCACACAACAAAATACAGCCAAGAGCTCATGACAAACTTATGGGTCATTTACTCTACATCTCTTCATCTCTCATTTGGTCTAATTGTTGAGATTTTCTCCTCATAGGGGAAAGGTGCAGGGTTTGTTTCTAATCTAATGTTATTGTCTAGGCTTAAAATGGCCCTTCAAGGAAGTTAGAGTAGTATTCACCTAGGAAACTATAAAGATGGATCATATTTGCTTCCCTACAATCTTCAGTCAAGACAGACAGAAAAATAGGAAGATTTATTTATTAATGTATTTACTGGCATTTGTTTACCAGGAAAATCTGAATGAGCAGCCTTTTTTCTGTGAAGGCCTGTGGAGAAATGGCCATTTATGCAGACATGGGCATCATTCATATTGTTTTATCATTTCCAGTCAAATTCATTCGTAAGCAACAGTTCCAGTATTCAGACATCCTTGATATTAGTTACATCATTTACAAACAGTTTTGATTAAAAATAATATCTACATGGGTTGTATATGAATGTATTTACATATATATATATATATGTATATATATATATATATATATATATATATATATATATATATATATATATATATATATATATATATATATATATATATATATATATATATATATATATAGTGGATATAAAAAGTTTACACACCCCTGTTAAAATGCCATGTTTTTGTGATATAAAAAAATGAGGCCACAATAAATCTGTTAGAAGGAAAAATATACAAAATAAAAAAAAAAAAAGTACAATAAGCTGGTTGCATAAGTATGCACACCCTTAAACTACTACTTTTTTGAAGCACCTTTTGATTTAATTACAGCATTCAGTCTTCTTGGGTACACACCTGCCATCAATGAAAGAGACTCTGATTAACCCTAAATAAAATTCAGCTGTCCTAGTAGGATTTTTCTGACATTTACTCAGTTGCTTGCTACAGCAAAAACCATGGTTCGCAGAGAGCATACAAAGCATCAAAGGGATCTCATTGGTGAAAGGTATCAGTCAGGAGAAGGGTACAAAACAATTTCCACAGCATTGGATATACCATGGAACATAGTGAAGACAGTCATCAAAAAGTGGAGAAAATATGGGACAACAGCGACGTTGCAAAGAATGGGATGCACCTCCAAAATTGATGAAAAGACAAGCAAAAACTGGTCAGGAAGGCTGCCAAGAGACCTACAGCAACACTGAAGGAGCTGCAGGAATTTCTGGCAAGTAATGGTTGTGTACTACATGTGACAACAATCTCCCATATTCTCCATATGTCTGGACTATGGGGTAGGGTTGCAAGACGGAAGCCTTTTCTTACACAGAAAAACATCCAGGCCCAGCTAAAATTTGCAAAATAATACATCGTTTCCAAAACGCATGTTGGAAAATGTGTTATGGTCTGATGAAACCAAGGTTGAACTTTCTGGCCACAATTCCAAAAGGTAAGTTTGACACAAAAACAACACTTCACATCACCAAAAGAATATCATCCCCACGGTGAAGCATGGTGGTGGCAGTATCATGCTTTGGGGTTGCTTTTTTTCAGCTGGAACTGGGGCTTTAGTCAAGGTGGAGGGAATTATGAACAGTTTCAAATACCAGTCACTTTTGGCCCAAAACCTTCAGGTGTCTGCTAGAAAGATGAAGATGAAGAGAAATTTCACCTTTCAACATAACAATGACCCCATCTGGTTGCTTACACACCCTTAAACTAATACTTTGTTGAAGCACCTTTTTATTTAAGTGCAGCATTCAGTCTTCTTGGCCTACTCTGAGGTGATCTCTGCCTAACATATAAAGCTATGTCAAACCCAGAGCTGTTGGGCATGCTACAACTAAAGAAATCCCAATTCCTCCGAGCTACATGCTCTAGGGACCTAAATCTTGTCACCACAATAAACAGGACATGCTGGAGGGATAGATTCCTGTCCCAGAGACTTCCCATACTCTGGAACAGACTACCAATCTATGTCAAGCAAAGTTCTTCATTATCACTCTTCAAAAAAAAATCTTGAGTGGATGGGAAATAGGAAATACACCCCGGGGATCACTTCTGTGTCTCTTCTCGACAGTGGCACAGGAAAATAACTTTCTTGGGTGGAGTAAGCCAGTCAACCTTGTTGACTAGGCTTACATAGGCCCTTGGGCCGATAGCCTAGTACCTACCTATGAACCTATGAACCAAGCATACAACCAAATCAACAAAAGAATGGCTTCACCAGAAGAAAATTAAAGTTTTGGAATGGCCTAACCAGAGCCCAGACCTAAATCCAATAGAAAATATGTGGGGTGACCTGAATAGGGCTGTGTACAGGAGATGCCCTCACAATCTGACAGATTTGAAGTGCTTTTGCAAGGAAGAGTAGCCAAATATTGCCAAGTCAAGATGTGCTATGCTGATAGACTCCTACCCAAGAAGACTGAATGCTGTACTTAAATCAAAAGGTGCTTCAACAAAGCATTAGTTTAAGGGTGTGTACACTTAAGCAACCAGCTTATTGTATGTTTTTTTATTTTTTATATTTTCCCATAACAGATTTGTTTGTTTTTCAATTGAATTGTACAGATTATAGGTCACATTAAATGTGGGAAAAGATTTGAAATGATTTATTGTGATCTCATTTTTATATCACAAAAAAACTGGCATTTTAACAGGGGTGTATAAACTTTTTATATCCACTAAACATATATATATATATATATATATATATATATATATATATATATATATATATATATATATATATATATATAATTTATTTATTTTATTTATTTAATTTGTATTGACCAGAAAAGTCTGACTAAGACAGAGCTTATTTTCAGCCGAAGCCAGGGGAGAAGCCCTCCAGATGCATGTCTTTGGAATCTGGGAGGAAAATGGAATACCTGGAGGAAGCCCATGCGAACGCAAGGAGGACATGCAGACTCTATACAGACGGCACCCCAGCCGAGCATCAAACCAGAGAACCTCTTGCTGTGTATGGAATATGCTGTATTTTAACCCAGGACCATGTGTATGGCAATTGTATACTTACACCTGTTGCCACAACTAGGTGTGCGTGTGTTTTTTTTTTTTTTTTATACTAGGAGATTTGCGCAGTACAATATTATCTGTATGCATATATTGCTAGGTTTTATGTAAAAATATTTGTTACTATTAAGACTTGTTCAAAATCTAGGAAAAGGAGCATAAGATAGAGTTAGAGCAGCCAAAAAAATTAAGTAGGGAAGGAGGCATAAGGAAAATAAAGGAGATGAGCTGATAGAGGAGGGTATAGTTGTGACAATAATACCTTACATTTTCTGCAGCAGAGAGTTGTGGTACAAATTCATATAGCTACATTAGGACCAGTTTAAACAAAGGTGGTGCAGGTGAAAAGCTACTTATCTATCAGGTGTTGCTTCAGTTAGCATTTAAAGTATTTCAGGTTGCAGGCTGTTCTTAGGTGAAGTGGGAAGGTATTCTAGTTATAAGCAATGCAGTATGAATATAGGGAGTATCCTGCATTTTTGCTAGTTTTAGTTATGGAGAGTAATAATTTCTCAGTGGAGAGCAGAGGTCTCTTAGTAGTATAAAGCTGAATGATGGGGTAAAAAGATGGGAATTTTTCAGGGTTGTGCAGTAGTTTGAAGGTTGCAATTAATTGTGAGTACAACGAAGAATTATTTACTTCAAGCTAGTTTAGTTGTTTTTGACAGAGAGGCAATGATGTGATCTTTATTGTTGGTTGATTTGCAAATTTGGCTACTTTGTTGTAGCATTTTTCTAGCTTGGCTGATAGAGATGAGATTGGTTAGAGTCAGTAAGGTATTGTTTTACTCCATAAAGGCAGCCTGGCTTTTGGTGTGTCTTTTTTATGGCTTGCTAAAGGTGGAGATAAAATTTCAGATAGTTATCTATAATCACAACTAGTTGTTTGGCATGGGATACAAGTTCTAGATGGTTTTGTTGGATGACTGCAAATTGAAAGTATATTTTTGGGGTGGAGAGGTAGTTGGGATAAAAGTAGTATTTTTTTTTGTTTTTGTATTCAGGAGTTGTGAGTTATCCATTCAAGCTTCTGTGGAAGAGAAACATTTCTGTATGAGTGGTTGGTGAATGGGAGGTGTCCTAGTAGCAGCATATTTTACTATGGTGACCTCTTTGGCCGCTGTATTTAGGTCTTTAATAAATAAGTTAAATAATGTTGACTGTAGGATGAAGCTTTGTGGGTGTCCAACGGACATAGGAAGGAAAGAGTAGAAATTGTCTTGACATTTCATTGCTTTTGGGCCTATTTTTGAGGTAATGAAGAAACCAGTTAAGTGAGGGTAATAACAGGAAGAGATTTTAGTTAGGAGAATTTGATGATTGACTGTGTTGAATGCCTTGGACAGATCCAGAAACAGAGCTGAGGTTACAAGACCTGCATTTATTTTGTGATTTATTATATCTGTAAACCTTAGGGGGACAGTGGTTGAACTGTGGTTAGGTTTGAAACCATGCTGGTGGTGAGGGAGCGAGGAAGTTGTGAGAAGTAACATATGTAGTAATTTGTGGATGAATACATCTTTCCAACATTTTAGATAAGTGTGAGAGAATGGTGACTGGTCTATAGTGTGTGAGCTCAGTTGATATGCTACATTTAATGAGGGGTATTACATACGACTTTTGTTACATTAGGTGGGGACATATTTTTCTTGAATAGTGTGGTTTATTAGAATATGCAAGGTTATCTGATGAGAGTTTGAGGCATTCAGATGGAAATTGGTCAGGGATAGTGGTGTTTTTTTAAGGGTACATAGATACTATTGAATTGTAGATATTAGCACTGGAGTGTATTTGAAGATCTTTTGTGACTTTAGTAATAGGAGTGGAAGGGTTGGATTTGTAGTAGTTTTTCTTTGTACGAGGGAGGTTACTCTATTTATAAAATATGAATTAAACTCTGAAGCAATGCTTTGGGAGTTATTATCAGTGGTTGGATGAGCTGGGTTGATTTTCCAAGACAAAGGAATGTATTTACTGATTTTCAGAAGTTGTTTGGATTATTTGATGATAGATTTTGGGTGTTTATAAGCTTTTTGTCCTATATTTGTAGCCATGACTTCTAGACGTTATCTTTAAATTGCATAAGTTACTTTTTTAGTTAACCAAGGGACTGGTTTGTTTTTAACTCCTTTGAGTCTTAATATTGCTTGCTTTGCCAGGATAGTTAGTAATATTATATTAAATACATCTACTTCTTCATCAAGGGGAAGAATTTTAAGTGGAGCCCAGTTGATCTGAAGCGGGTTCGTAGTAAATTGTTTTTTTTTTATTGATGTTACAGAGGTTCTGACTGTTTTATAGTGATGAACCTTGTGAAGCTGTTTGGTGTGCCTGATTATGTAGCTTAGCTGGTGGGCACTTAGTCTACTTGGTAGGGTGTCGCTTGTGGCGACATTATTTGGGGTTGATGTTTGAATCCACTCAAGAATGGATTCATAGATATGGCCTTGTTAATTCTAGTCAAAGGCTTGATCAATTGAGAAAAGCAGTTTAGCTGCATTGAATTTGTTGGGTCTATCTTCTGCTAGTCTATGTTACTGTCCCCTAGCAACATAGCTTCCAGTCTTAAACTGGCTGAGTTCTAGGACAAGATCTCTTCCAGGATGGGAATGTTGTTACCAGATGGTATGTATGGACTTATGATGGCTAGAAATTTGTAAGTATTTAGTTTGTCGAGTGAGATGAGAAGTTCAGCATTATTGAATGTAGGAATATTGTAACGGCAAGTGCAGAGATTTAAAACATTTGGGTAGAAAATATCAACTCCATCTGTTTTGTGTTTGTTCTATCTAATGTGAGGATATTATAACCTGGTGGGAGTATTTCTAACTCATTGTTAATTAGCTATAACCAGGTTTCTGTGGCTATAAAGAGATCAGGGGAGTTGTGGGCTATACAGGCATGAAATTCTGTCATTTTGTTATAGGTGTAGATAATAAGTGGATTTGTAAAAATAACAGAATACTGAGGACAGAAGTTAATTTCCTAAAGTGAAGCTTGTTCTGGGGTGGTGTAAGAAGGTTAAAAGGTTGAAAAAAATGGGATTGACAGATGACTGTTACTGGAGATATGGACAGACAGGGATGGAACACTAGTGTGTCAGGTATGGGTACCAAACAACAACTGTTTACTGACAGAAGTAATTTAAGACTGTAAGAAATTGATACAGATCCCAAGATCTAGTTCATACATACTGGATTACTTCAAGAAGATAAAGGGGGCAGTATGGCTTATCTGTGAAGCACTAGTGTGCAATCAGATGGCTTTGCACTGGAAAGACAAATTATCAGTATGCTGACAATTTCCCCTTTCCCTCTGTTGGTGCAATATCAGAAATGGTACATACAAATAGCATGGATCTGGGAGGCATCTTGCCACATCCGGGGTGCAGGAGGCTTTTTAATTATTTTTTTTCTCTCCTGAGTTCTGTTTATATTTGGTAGGTTTTGATCATTTGTGATTTCTTTTTCAGGGAGCTTGATAAAGGTAAAATGGAGCTGTTAAAAGCTTATTGAGGATAATGTAAAGTGAAGTAACAATAGACCTTTTAGGGAATGCAGAACAAGCAGCATACACATCAAAGAAAAAGTGAACACAAAAGTGTCATCATGGACAGAACATATTTCTGCTGCTGAGGTTCAAAGAGGTAATTCATTTCTCAGAAGGAACGAACAGCATGATTAGGAAAGCAGCCTTTAGAAATGTGACTAGTTTGTATGCCAGTCTGGTAACTCTTTCATTAAGCAGACACTTTCCACTTTATGTTGTAGACTACTGTGGTTCCTTGTGGGGGATGCATTGCAGCATTAATGATAAAGAAAGTAGCAGTGTTGAATCTACCTACCCTTCCAAGCCACAATGACATACTTATTTTATAGAAATATTACTTCTGTTTTTTATTCGAAGCACACATTCAGACAAGATAAGAATGCAGACAAAATGGAATAACAGTCAATGACAAAAAGAACCATTACGTTAAACTGAAAATATACAAACCTTACATAACTACATCAAGTATTTCAGTAGAATAATTGTCATAAGTCCTGAAAAACAAATCTGACTTGAATATGAACAGGCTTGAAATGAAGGCACAAAGTAAATGAGCTGAGTAGATTGTGTATTAACATAAGATTCCTAATGATGTTCTCTCCCATTTGATAACTACTGTGTCAATTATCTTTCTCCCGCACCATATGTAGCCATTTGAACTAAACTATATATGCTATAGTTCATGAACAACATGTGCACATTTGTCATTTTTCTGAATAAACAGACACATTACCTTCAACTGCTTGCTGTATTTATTAATGATGTATGTTCCTTGACATACTGTTTGTATTGTGCTCCGCATGGATTCTAAATCCCTATCATTCTGCTAGTAATTATTAAATGACACTTTAAATGTATTTATCAACATGGGTTAGATATTTCTAGACAAGAGTCATTCTCAAATGCACAACCTGCTGTCTCTATACATAAAATTGTTGATCTGCACTTAATCAGCTATTCAGTATAACAAGACCACTTTACACAATTTGCAACCAAATCACAATCCACATTGACAGTTAATAAACCTAAAAGAATCATGCCCCATCCATTCCACACATAGAAGTCTGTGCTCTCACACTTCTGCTACTTTAATTATACCAACTCTGAGGCTGCGGAATTGTAAGGAAATAACAAGTTCCCTTACCACTTTATGTGTAATTGTGTACAGAACAGATATCAGCCATAAACTGCTAGCAATGTCATTAAATGAAAACGATTCATTCACTTGCTCTGCCAGCACTAAACAAGCAAGGATGATCAGCTGCATGTATTGTTGTAATAAACGTCGCTGTAATACAGCCTTTACAATTGTTGATCATATGCAGGTTGATGAAGTTAATGCTATCACAAGTGAATGGCACTGCAAATATGTGTATATATCGAGATAAGTGTTTATAGTTTTATAAACTGGTTTAAATGAATCATACACATCTCATAACTTCTATCCATATGTTAATTTATTACTGTTATTCTACAATTCTACTTGATACGTTTGTGAAATCACACACCTCCTATTAATGTGTTGTGTTCATTATTTTTTATTTTGAAAATCATAGGCTGTGAATAAAAATCAGAATCGCATCATATGTGAGATTTATTGATAGTATGCCAGTCTAATCTACATTAAATATGTTAAGCAAATTTAAACATACTGTCCTGTAAAATGCAACTGCAATGCATGTGGAACATGTGTTTTGAAAGACTCCATAAGGCAGAATACATAGGGCATTATAGATGAACTATCAGACACCTATTCTATGCACAGCAAACAGTTTAATACATTTGCAATTCTTGATTTAGAGTTACCTCTCATTAATATGCATTGTGTATTTCTGGTGCAAGCAAATAGTCGTAATAGGAATGTTTTCTTGAATGTTAAAGAAGTAACACTCATAAAAACAGTATATAATCTACAATATTGTTTGCTTAATGTGGTGCATTTATATATCCTTATATGCATGTGTAGATATGAAGATGAATCATACAGCAACCAGCATATCAATGTTTACACATTCATAGTAAACTCAGTTTATGGGACAAGTGATAATCTTTATCAAACAAAAGTAAATGACACATTTTTGATGGTAGTTCATTAATAAGTATGAAAGTATTTCATTTCCTGTAAATGCTGCTGTCTTCTCCTTAAGATCAACTTATAAGAAGAGAATATTGAGAGATCATAATGAGAGCTACTCAGTCAGCAAGATTTTTAAATGTTTTTTTTTTCTTTCTTTATCAGCAACTTCCTTTATGTTTGGCCACCTCTGCAACAGATATACACTAATGATAAAATTCAACATCATTATGATATGAAAACAAATTGTTCTTGAAGTTACTTATCCCATAACAAATCAATTATTACAACGTGATTCCTTTTAATAAATTACTACAAACTGTACCTCTCAACCTCTTAGCTCAAAAATTTTGAAAAAAGATAGAAGTAATGGTGCTGGTGGGTGCAAAGATCCAACATCAGAGACAGAATTTAAGTATTGTTCTTATAAATTTAAAACATTGCTTGAATAATAGTTTTTGTATTAGTATGCATTTTCTAAAGGGTATGACATCTGAAACTCTAATGTTTGTTTGTTATTTAATGATTTCAGTCCTCAACGATTTGGCAGACAACAAAACATTTTAAGTGAAACTGAATAAAAATATGAGGCAAAATCTGGACATTCTGTGAAATTCTAGACAGTTAACAGGTATGCAACAGATATACAGTTTGCTAGGACCATTGCTGTAAATAAGCTGGTTAATACCAGAGTCACCTTAAAAGACAATCATTTATGCATTTGTAAGGATTATTCTTAAAATTCAGTAACAACTTATTAATAGGTCCAGGATATTTTGACCACATAAGAATTTTACAAATGGTTTCAAGCAGAGCACCTTCGCTGACCATCTTCAAGAGAAATCTTGATGACTGGATGGGTAATAGAAAGTTCACTCCAGTGGATCTACTTAATAGAGGCACTGGGAACTAACGTCAGGTGGCACAATACCAGGCTACTTCTATGGGCTAGGCTTGTAAAGGCTCCAGAGCCATTAGCCTAGTACACACCTACAAACCTATGAACCTATTCTTAGGCGTACATTTTCTTTCAACTTGGTACAGGGATTCAGAAAAGATTGTCTCATTCTGGTGAGTGAATCTGAGTGACGAGCAGCCAGGCCCAAGTTGCATTTTATTCATAAAGACACTCACCACTATCATGGAATGCTGCACAGCAGTGCCAGCTCTGGTGTATGCCAAACATCATATGATGACATGGTAATGAGGAATATTAATAAAATGATTTGGTGTCTTAAATGAGGCAAAACAAGATGGTGGAATGACTGATAAATGTGTAAATGCCATGTCATGGAAGTTCACATACTGAATAAAAGAACACTGCTGAATCTATTTATTGATTCTAAGTGAACTGTGGAAAATATTAGGGTTTGCTTCTGCTGCATTCCTAAATGTGTATCTGCAAAAAGGTCTCATTGCCATTATGAATCATGTTGGTGAGAGTCATCATCCCTGGGGGCAATGGATCATCCAACCATGCTTAACATTTCATGTACTCCATGACATCATGATTATGGACTGAAGCGTCTTCTGTCTGGAGACATGCGTGAATGGGTGTACCTTCGTTGAAGGTTGTGTGTCAGGGCTGGCAACTTGGCACGTAAAAATCTACTGCCAATCATTAGCGGACCGGAGTCCCTAACCGGGAAAAGCCGAAAGACACAACAACAACATAACAACAACTGTGTGTCTAAGGAGATTATGCAAAATATTATAGACATGTGTCAGCCTTGTCTGCTGCCCCATGGGAGTTGTGGAATAACTATCTTAGTGAATACCAAGATTGTGTGGCTTTATATATACTAACTACAGCAAGCTATCAGCAACCTCCTGGGGACACAGTGGGTGTTGCTCAGGCATTTTTCTGAGAATGCTCCATCAGTTTCTCAATGCCATGTTCAGCAAATGGGGGAACATATGTAGTTCCCTCATACCATAGTGGAGCGTGGGAGCACCAAATGGGATTTCTATGACATAGCTTATTTCCCTGTGATATTGGGAGCCAGGGACTGCACCCACATTGAAATAAAGGTCCCAGCTAAGGACCTGGAAAGGAAGTATTTGAACAACAAATGATATCATGCCGTCAACTGTCAGGTGGTCTATAATGCACATGTTTTCATCTACAGTGTGTCACTAAGTTACTAAAGCCATAAATGTTATCATGCCATCAACTGCCAGGTGGTCTATAATGCACAGGTTATCATCTACAATGTGTCACTAGGTCACTAAGGCAGTTAACATGACTCCTACATATGGCAGACCTGTGAATTTTACTGATATTTTACAAGAGGTGATTTCCCCCAGGACATCTAAATCACAATGATGGATATGCCATGGAACCATGGCTGATGACACCCATCAGAAATCCACAAAATGAAACAGATGAGGGATACAACAATGCCCAGTCATAAAGAAGAAACATTATTGAGTGTTCCTTTGGGCTCCTGAAGACACACTTTCATATCTGGATTCATCTGGTGGTACCCTGCAGTATGATCCTAGCAGATGTGCACAAATATTTTCAGAATGTGCAGTGTTGCACAATATCATAGTTAGGAGGCAATAACAGCATGCTGGGTATGCAAGAGCAGCAGTCGCTAACACATCAGGCAGTGGCAGCTGAGCCAGATGAGGACTCAGTGAAGGAACCAGCAGCAGGGGATGACCACGCTAGACAGAGGAAGGCACAGTATGCATTGGCACTGACAAAGAGACACAACTTGTATACACGTTCAGCCCATTGTAAAGCAGAGTGAAACAGATATCTACAGTAACAGCAATGCATGCAAGCAACAGACTGTGGCTTACTCATACTTAGGCTGGCCACAGTGTACATCAGACATGTACAAGCCAAGTAACGATGGAGAAAAAAAAACAGGGCACGGTTCTCATAATTTGAACAGGTGGGGAAAGGAGCACATGTGTGAATGTCTTTCAAAGAAAAATGGATGAGTGCTGATGAGAATTACAGCAAAGACAACAGTTGTGTATGGGGGCATTAATGTAAAACACTTAGAGAAGATTCACTGTCACTGAAATTGTGTTGTGTGTGTGTGTGAGTGTGTGGGTGTGTGTGTGTGTGTGTGTGTGTGTGTGTGTGTGTGTGTGTGTGTGTGTGTGTGTGTGTGTGTGCGTGTGTGTGTTTGTGCGTTGTCTACATTTTGGGCACAGACAATGTTCATAGGTTCATAGGTTCATAGGTTCATAGGTTCATACTAGGCTATCTTCCCTAGGGCATTTATAAGCCTAGCCAGAGTGTGTATGGCTTTCGCCACCCATTTTAAATTAATTTTGCTATGCCCTTTTTCGAGGTTAGTATACTGTGCCTCTGTCTAACAGTGACACAGAAGTGATAGCCGGGGTAAACCTAGGATCTCCCATCCACTCATCAAGATTCCCCTTGAAGAGAGTAATGAGGGACTCTGCCTAACCTGGACTGGGATTTTATTCCAGAGTGAAGGGAGCCTCTGGGTTATGAATCTGTCCCTCCAGCATGTCCTATTTATTTCAGTGCTGAGGTTCAAGTCCCTCGAGCGCGTAGCTCGATGGGATTTGGATTTTCTGAGGTGCAGCATGTCCATTAATTCTGGGTTGGACATTGCTTTATACGTCAGGCACAGATCGCCTCTGAGCAGGCAGTATGCCACTGAGTAGAGCTGGAGTTTCTTTAACCGGGCAGCATACAGCATCTGTTTGAGCCCCTTGATCCTCTTGTTGAGGCACTTTTGGGGTCTTTCCAGTTGCTGCAGGTGTCTGGTAAGGTACATCCCAAAAGGGGCATCGTACCCAATTATGGGCCTGATGAGGGATGAGTAAAGAGGCACGATGACCTCCCCTGATCTAGATGTGAATCCCTTCATGATTAGGTGGGCTATATAAAATGTTTTTCTAACCACTTTGGCCACGTGGTTGTCAAATGAGAGATTGCTATCAACTTGGGTCCCCAGGTCCCTAATTACTTCTTCTGTACTTAATGGATTACCACCTATGTGGTAATTTGTGGGCACTTTGTTTTGCCAAAGGGATGACTATACACTTTTTGGCGTTTAGCTTGAGGCCATGGCTCTGGCACCAGTTGTCTGTTTCTATGAGGCCCTTTTGGAGGATGCTTGTGTCGGCTGGAAAGTCTATTATGGCACCCAGTTTGCAGTCATCTGCGAACTTGGTCAGCCACAGTCCTTCCATGTTGGCCTGTACCTCCGAGAAATATATACCGAACAAGAGAGGTCCCAGGACTGAGCCTTGTGGGACACCACTTGTAACTGGTTTGGAGTCTGACATGGCTCCAGCTATTCTAACCATGTGGGTTCTGTCCTTGAGCCAGTTTGTAACCCATCTAGTGACATAGGGGTTTATATTTAAGCTGGTGAGCTTATCTATAATGCCCGAGTGGGGTATTGTATCGAAGGCTTTGTGAGGTCCAGGTAGGCTGTGTGGACCACCTTCCCTTGTCAATGGCCTTGGTGACTGTTTCAAAGAAATCGACCAGGTTTAAGAGGCAGGATCTGCCCTTAACAAAGCCGAACTGGGTAGGATCCAGTGTCTGTAGGTCCCCAATATCTTTATTTATAAGGTCCATGATGATCCTTTCCATAGCTTTGCAGACCAAGCTAGTGAGACTTATCGCCGATAGTTTCCAGGATCCGTTGAGGCACCACCTTTGTGGAGAGGGACCACTGTTGCTGTACGCCACTCTTTGGGTACATATCCTGTAGTAAGGCTGAGATTGAACAGTAGTTTTAGGTTTGGGTTTAGCTCTTCTTGGAGTTCATGTAGGACGCAGCCCGGGACACCGTCTGGTCCCATTGATGCTGTGTTTTTTGCTTTGGAGAGGGCAGCTCTTACCTGAGCATCTGAGATGTCAGGGGGGCAGCACTCTGCTGGGATAGATATTAGCCCTTTGGTGGGGGGGGGGTTTGCGCTGAACCTGTCAGCTAGGATGTTGGCAATGTCTGTGGGTTTGGTGTATTTTTTGTCATTTTGGACTAATTCTGAGCATATCTGGGAATTCCAACCCAGGTTCCTAACATAACTAAAGAAAGCCTTGTGATTATCCTTAGTGTCCTGTGCAATTTTTCTCTCAAAGCTGGCCTTAGACGATTTTATGAGTGCCCGTAGTTTTTTGCTAATACTGATCAGAGATGCTTTCCCTTTTTGGGATTTTGCTCTATCATGTAGTAGCTTCCTCCTTTTATTGTATAGTTTGTTTATGGCTGGGGTCCACCAGACAGGACGTCTGCCTTTGGAGGATTGGGTCTTGGTTTTATTTGGGATTGCATTATCCATGCATTCCTGAAGGTGTTCATAGAATGCGTTTATAAAGGATTTTGCGGTCTGGGCCGTGTTATCCACAGGCCCGGGGGCTTTGAAGGATTCCACCTCTCTGGTCTACTTGAATCACTTTTCAGCTGGTGCTTTTAGTCAGATTTTGTGCCCAAGGAATGGAAGATGACTACTGTCATTCCTCTGAACAAAGGAGGTCCAATGGCCTGGATAATTATAGGCCCATAAGTCTTACCAGCCTTATATGTAAGGTCATGGAAAGAATCATCATGGACATGATAAGTGAGGATATAGGTCACCTGCAAATACTGGACCCATCACAGTTTGACTTTGTTATAGGACAGTCATGCCTATTAAATCTGGTTTACTTTTGTGGGAGGGTCATGAAGGCATAAGACTGTGCAAGCAGCTTATCTCGACCTGTCAAGGGTTTTGATACAATACCCCACTCAGGCATTACAGAAAAGCTCACTAATTTTGGTATAAACACCTTTATCACCCAATGGATAGCAAACTGGCTCAATGATAGGCCTAGGAGGTCAAAATAGGTGAGGACACCTCCACCAAGAGGTCAGTGACTAGCAGAGTCCCCCAGGGCTCTGTACTTTGCCCACTCCTTTTTGTTATGTATTTCTCTGAAAAGAAAGCAAATGCTGAAGGTTTATGAATAAGTTTGCAGATGACTGCAAGCTGGGGGTTATCATCGACTCCACTGCAGCCACTAGCATTCTTCAAGAATGCCTATCTCTGACTAGCAAATGGTGCCAAAGCCATGATCTTAAACTCAATGCTAAGTAATGCATAGTTGTATCTTTAGGGAAATCAACCATACCGACTAATTACCATGTTGATAATACATCCCTAAGAGTTGACCCAGTGGTCAAGGATCTGGGTATGCAGATAGACAGTAGCCTTACCTTTGACCACCATTTGGCCACAGTAGTGAGGAAATCCTTTTATGTTGTGCAACTTATAAGTAAGGGTATGGCATCTAGATCTGAAGATGTCATTATCTCACTGTACTCTGCACTTATCAGACCAATCATAGAGTGCAATTTTCCCTTTGGTATGTACCTGACCAGGCATATGCAGCAAATAGACTGACCTCAAAGTTTCTTTACAAAAATAGCACAAGGTGTAACAAAGCTGCCTTATGCAGAGTGCCTTAAACCCCTTTCCCTCTACTCAGTCTCCTAGAAGTTGCTGAGTGTTGATCTATGCCTGACTTACAAGGCATCCACAAACCCCACACTTATGAATCTCCTACATATTTGTAAGTCAGAGAGTACCAGAAATACAAAATGTAGGGACCTGAATTTTGTTTGTGACTTAAACAGAACATGCTCTAGAGACAGATACGTGTCCCAAAGACTACCCCTCCTATGGAACAGGCTTCCCATCCCTGTGAAGCTGAATTTGTCTATTATGCAGTTTAACTGCAACCTAGACCAGTGGATGGGGAACAGGAAATTTACACCTGGTCTGGCACCCATGTCCTTTATGGACAGAGATAGCTTATAAATGCCTGCCTCTTAATGTCCTAATCAGATTAGGACATCATTATTCATTTGAGAAAACTTGGCTAGGCTTAGAAAGCACCCCCTAGGTAATTTACTTAGTAACAATCTAGGAATCTATGAATCAATATGTCTTGTGATCACCATGATGCAAATGGCTAAAACTAGCATGTCTGGATATTGGAATGAACTATAGTAAAGATTCAGAAATAGCAATGCTAAGTACTCCTATTAGTGTAACTGCCATGCTGACTGCTGTTTTCAGCACACCATAAAAGGTGAGTGTCATTTTGTAAAACCCCACTCACTACCATACAACTGTGGAATAGATAAATATCAGTAGAGATTATGTAGACTTGTAGTTTTAAAGAGTTAAATAAAGACTTACAGCATTTAGAATGGAGTCCTGCTTACTTCAATAAGAACAGCAAATTTTGTTGTGGATTTCATTTATAACAAGGCAGACATCATGAAGCATTAGTATGAAATTGTGCCATCTACTATGATTTTGGATAAGGCTACAATGTACAATGAAAACATTGCCACTGGCAGCTTGCAGAGGGTTTGGGATTACAGGGCTACATATGGAGGCATGATAAATGTATATAATTAGGGGAAATTATTGTGCATACCTTTAACTGCAATTGATACATAGGTAAATAAGATGGGGGGTTATTGACACTGGTTTAGTGCAACAATGTGAGGTGGATGTGCATATCACTAAGTACCCCTACTAAACAAGTGCATAATGGTGTGGCTGTGGCTGTAAATATGGGCATTTCACAGTAAGCAATATCATACTGTAGAATAGCGTGTGTATGTTGTACCTTTAAGAAGCATTTCAAGGACAGCACGTGCATAGAAATAGCAAGGATGTGCTAGCTTTAGTGCCATTTTGAGAGTGCAGCCAGAGAGTGAGCATGTATGAGTGTGATAGCTAGTTTGTTCATAAGTTTATCTAAGTTAATGTTATTAAGCCTCAATCCTGTTGTGTTTGTACATAATAAAGCTGCTTAAACAGAACCCACAAATGCTCGTCTGCTTTATCCTGACTGGATGAGTGACAATACCCACTGGCTGGCATATTTTTCTGATAGGTGTACATATATTGGCATGGCCTCCAAAGGGAGGTAATAGTTCACTGCCCAGGATAATAACTCAAGCATATGGGAAGCATCTTTTGGAAAAACTGATGTGGACAGTCAGTACTGGGCCCAGATTTGACAGGGACTGTTACAGGATGTGAAGGCTGTAGATATATATCATACATTTCTACATAAGATTAGATGAAGAATTACTGATGTAATATTATATGCAAAGAAAAAAACATTGAACATTGCAGCATGCAATCCACTGTGGTGATTTGTCCACAAGATCTAAATCACCTCACTGAGGCCTGCCATGCCCAGTCAAGAAAATCACCCTAGTGATGGACAATGGCATCTTTCTGGGATGCCTCATCAAGTTGCAAATAATCATCCGTATAGTTCTACACCTTTCCTAATATCTGTGGACACACAGCTTGACACCAATGCACTTGTTTTTGACCACTTCATGAACAATCATGGTCATTAGGATTTTTCTTAGGTATGTTCCATTAGGGCAAATTCTCATGGTCTCATAGTTATAGCACTTCCATGCAATAGACTTCATCAAACACCTACATTGCAAGCGGTTGCAATGGAAATGCAAATGGTCACATCAGGGCAACTTTATTCCAACACTAGAGAATGTGATTATTGGACTACTAGTGACATTTCAGAGTATGTAGTTAATGTGCTTATCTCCAGTGACCCTAACCCATGTCATAGTGTTGCTGTTACCCTGCCCCCTACCTGTGCAAGTGCTAATGACTGTGGCCCATCAACCTCTAACATTTGTGGATATGGTAGTATCTGATCCACAGCATAGCCATCGTATAAAGTAAGTTGCACAGCCTGGGTGTGAAAATGCAGACAGCATTTTATCCTTTATCTTTGTCACTGCTTTCAGTTGAGGACTGACATCACCTCTTTGCCAATGCTGCACTATACTGCTCCCAACTCACCCTTGTCTGTTGTACTGTTGCTGCTACATGATCCTCTCCTGACTCTCCACCCTGCCTTTCCACTGCTGTTGTTCTGCTGTTTAAAACATTTGTTAGTGTTTTTCACCTAAATTAGTGTAGTGAGTAACTGTAGCATAGTCCAGATACAAGATTGCTTCATCTGGGTCTGTTTGTAGTGGCTGTTGTATTCTGAGCACATTTTCCAAGCCATCTTTGATTGGAAGGGACCCTTCTGCACCATTGTGATTGGAAGCTGCCTGGTGAAGGGTGATTGGTCTAGGGCTTGGAGTAAGCTCCCTCACTGGTTCTTTTGGGATTTTTTTTAAGTTTTTAGATTCTGGTATTTAAGCCATGTATTTTAGCAGGTTTCTGCTTGTTTGTGTATCGCACAGCACTGTGAACTGCCATGCAATTGTGAGCCATAGTCGAATAGATAATTTCTACAATTTTTCCCTTAGATACAGCTGCAGTACATTAGTGTAGTCCTCATCTTTAGTACATTTCCAGTCTAAGAAGTATTGCTAGTGAGCTGTGAGCTATTAAACCATAGGCCAAAAATCCCGTCAGAAATATCCATCTACAGAGCACCTCCCAGATCAGTCCTGAAAGCACCCCCTTTGTGTTAACAGTTCTTCAAACCTAGCATTATGGACAGCTGAACTGTCCCTGTTTCTCCTGCCAGCCTTGTTGACTTGAGTCTCCTGAGACAGTATAGCAACTGCATCATGTAGACAGACAACCCTCTACTAATAACTCACTCTCATACAGAGTGAGGCAGGTGTATCTACACTGAATATCTTGAATTCCTGTTCTCTGGCACTCGAAACAGTAATACTGAAAATGTCAACTCACCCACCACTACTCATGCACATAGCACCACTACTCATACACATAGTATGCATCCAACACATAAATCAACATACATGGAGGTTCTCTCAAAAAATTACTGAAACACCAGAGCCCTCCAAAACACAAGACTGCTACAACCTACACATTTCCCACAGCACCCAAGACACATAGCAACATCAGTTGCATGCCTACCAAGCCCTTAAGCAGTAACACTCATAAACCAAATTTTCTTGTCATTGGAGACTTCCCAGCGAGACACATGGATGTCCTACTCACCAGGTTAGATAAGAAGAAAGTTATTGTCAGCTGCCTGTCTGGTGCCAGAATTTGTCAGATCATGCATGCACTCGTGTATCTCAGCAACAACTACCATTATGACTGTTATAGCTCATGTTGGAGTGAACGACCTGAGATGTACCTCACTGGACTATATGAAGAGAGACATGACTGAGTTCTCTGAGTATGTGTCCTAGGCAGGTATGTCCCTAGCCTTGAGCAGCATATCACCCTCACCTAGATTGATGCCACAGTATTAAGAAAACATGGTCTATTTCAATAATTGGCTTAATTTTTGTTGTCATTCTAAGGGGATCCAGTTTCTGTCAGCCTGGGATGAAATGATCGACAAGCCTTGCTTCGTTGTCAGAGATGGTTTGCACCTGGCACCACTAGGCTTTCGGCTGCTGGCAAAGGCTCTTGCCTCCCCCATAATGCCTTTTTTATGCAAGGTCTCAAAGGCAAAATTGCTGGTGTGAAAATTGCTAGTCATAACAAAATAATGGCTATGCTGCTAAACGCTACGAGCTTAAACCAAAAACTGTACATCCTGGAAGCACTCCTATCACTGGAGGATGTAAACGACTGTGCCATCATAGAAACCTGGTTCAAGACCTCAGACAGTATCCCAGCCTTGCAAGGCTACAATGCTTTCCACACCTTCAGACTGCAAAAAGAAAATCTGAGAGCCAAAGGAGATGGTGTTTCGATCTATATTAGAGATAAGTTCACCTCCTGACAAGTTAGACAGGACAACTCCAAGGAGTTATTCCAAGTTCATATTACTGTGGGTAAGACCTCCATTCAAGTCATAAGTAGTTATAGATCCCCTTCCATTAATCATGATAAGCATGAGGCCTGCTTGACCAAACTGGAGTGAATCCAAATATTGTCAAACTCTCTGGTCATAGGTGATTTCGATTATCCTACCACCAACTGGGAAACCTACTCTAGCCCTAACTCACTAGCGCAAAAGTTCCTTGACTTTCTTAACTCATATTCACTGGAACAAATTGTTTAAATCCCAACAAGAGGAACTTTCATACTATATCTGGTCCTTACTAACATGACAAACAGATATGCCACTGCAACTGTCGGACCCTCATTACTTAAATCTGACCACAAATCAGTTGCTTTCAAACTGGCACTAACACCAGAACTCACAAATGGTGAAGTCAGCCTAAAATCTTCACCAAGGCAAACTATACCCTCCTAGGGGATGGTATAAATGCATTCCAAGCCCCACTACCAGCTGCAAGTAGTAAATACACCAAAGCTTACATTAAAGTCCTGTACCATCATTGTATAAGAGTATAGACTCAGCTGTTCCAGAAAGAACCAAAGCCAGAGTCCCAAGTAAAAATAAGCCACCCTGGTGGACATCCAGCATCAACAAACTTTACACCAAATGCAAAAAGTTGCTGTCTAAGAAAACTGAGGCAAGGTCCCAACAATGGAAAAGCACCCTCCTCAGCCTCAACAGGTAAATAAGACAACATGTCAAATTCTATAAGGGTAATTTTGAGAAAAAAAATTAACAATCACAGCCAAAGATAACCATAAGGCCTTTTACAGCTATGTATGCAGCCTAAAAGGTAGAACCCAAGCATGCGCTGAACTAATGACTAACTTTATCACACACACACTGATCCTGCAGAGAGAGCAAACATGCTGGTGGACAGATTTGGTGAAATTTTCACTCCTTTATCCCCTCCAAACATATCACAAACCTTGCCCCAACCCCACCCCCATGCTACATATCGAAGAGCAGGTAATTAAAGCCTTGTCTAAGGCAAAAAACACAGCCTCTGTAGGACCAGACATGCTGTCTTCTAAACAAAACAAATATAAACTAGCATCAACATTAAGTACCATATTCAATCACAGCCTAGCCACAGGCTATGTTCTTGCAGAATGGAAAACAGCAACAGCTATTCCCCTCCATAAAGTTGGCTTAGCGACAGATCTATGGAATTATAGACCCATAAGTCTGACCAGCCTCATCTGTAAGGTCATGAAATGTATCATCATGGACCTTATAAATAAAGACATAGGCAACCTCCATACTCTGGATACAATTGAGTCCTGCTTTATCAAGGGCAGATCCTGCCTGTTAAACATGGTGGATTTCTTTGAAAATGTGACCAGGGTCATTGATGAGTGCAAATCTGTGCATACGGCATACCTCGACTTGGAAAAGGCCTTCAACACAATCCAACACTCAGACATTACCAATAAACTTAGCAAACTGAATGTAAACCCCCTTTGTTGTAAGATGGGTTGCCAACTGGCTTACAAACTGGTCACATACTATCAAAGTGGATGACTCCACATCAACCAGCAGACCTGTCACCACCAGGGTGATGCATGGGTCAGTACTGGACCCCCTACTGTTTGGTATATACTTTTCAGAAGTTCAGGCCAAAACTAAGGATCTGTGGCTGGCCAAGTGTGTGTGCAATTATCAAATCCCCAAATGAAGTCAATATATTTCAGGTGGTTCTTAAGAAGACCAACTACTGGTGCCTTATTCACAGTCTCAGACTAAATGCAAAGAAATGCATCATCATTCCCTTTGGTAAAAATGATGTCACAAAATTAACAACAATACCCTATGTACCTACAAAGTGGTAAGGGTTCTGGGATGACAAGTACACTGCGAACTTAACTTTGACCACCATGTGTCTACTGTAGTAAGGAAGGCTTTCTACTTAGCACACTTGATTAGCAAAGGCATCACTTCTATAGCAAAGGAGGTTATAACCTCTCTATACTCATCACTAATTAGGCCCATAATTACGTATAACACCCCTTTTGTCATGTACTGTACAAAGCACCTGCAGCAATTGAAGAGGTTTCTAACAAAGAAGATCAAGGGACTCTAGCATGTGCCTTTCACAGGCTGACTAAAATCCCTGTCACTATACTCAGTATCATTTAGACTTCTTAAGGGAGACTTATGCCTGGCTTACAGAGCAATCTCTGACCCAAACCTAATGAATTTGCTCCACATCCATAATTCAAACAGGACTAGAGCTACCCATTCCAGGAGCTTAAATATGGCCTGCGATTTGAATAGGACAAGCTGCTGGGACAGATTTGTCTCCCAGAGACTGCCACATCTTTGGAATAGGCTGCCAGTTCATGTGAAGGAGAACACCTCTATGACACTGCTCAAAAGGAACCTGGAAAACTGGATGGGGCACCATAAATTCTTACTGGGGATAGAGCCAACAACCCTCCTGGGCATGGGCAATCATTATTAAATACAATCCTGGATACTGACTAGAGTATCTATGGTATTACAATGGGATGCAATGGCTAGGCTTGAAATGACCTCCTGGTCAATAGCCTAGTAACATCCTATGATCCTATGATCCTACTACTGGTTTAGAAAGTATAGCCAAAATATTCTCCTGCTGAATCATTTATGCAATTCCAAATTGAGCAGCACTGTATAAACAGCAAAATCATGCTGCAGAGTTCTTGACTGTATTGTAGCACCCCTTCTGACGTAGCTAAGCAACAAAGGCTTCCCTTAAGTATGCTATCTCCTACCCCAATGCATCATGAATTTCTGCACGTGCTGTGTTAAAGATCATGCCTTGCATGGTATGTGAGTTGTGAATGATTGATCATCAGCCAGGGCTTTAGGAGCCATCTGATATCATCTGCAACATGTAGCAAATAACACATTATATGCGGCCTTCTCCCTGTTTACATCCTACCTATGTTAAGAGTCCTGTCATTATTTAACCTACGTGTGCACCTGCCTGCTAGACAACCCTGTGGGAATCCCCTCAGAGGAACATTTGACATACCTTGGATGCATGCCAGATGTGAAAATCAAAAGAACTTTCCTGGATGAATAAGGACAGATTATAAATCATGCTGTGTTTAGTAAATGTCACCTGATAGTTAAGGGAATGGAAACCCTTACAGGTAATGTATTGCAATCCCTCTGGACCTGCTGAGACATTGATAGCAAGGTGTGTCCATCTGTATGTATGTGTTTGTATACAGTCTATGTCTCTCAGGACCTTAGGGAAATGGGCAATGCTGCAAAATATATGCATGGTGTTAGAGTATCTACTCTGTAGTCCTGGACCACCACACATTTTCCTCCACATGTGGCAGCATAGCACTGAGGACATGGCTTAGGAGTCATAAGGCTCATGTCTGCAATATATCTACTGTGTCCCCACTAGTTCAATGAAACTGCCCTGTAGCTAAGATGGCTATACTGACACATACCTTAGTATTAACAGGAAATGGCATGCCGCACATCCACCCCTTGATTCCTTGATTCTGCTTGTGGGTGGCACAGTTTGACAATGTACCTTAGAGTCTCCCGGACTACATAGAACAACATCGAACACTAAAGCACAAGCTCTGATAGCTGTTATTAATACTTTCTTCTGAGTTATAGGTGATGTTAATCCAGTCTTTGCTCCCTTCATGTACATCATGATGTGTAGTGTAAAAGCTGAGTATGCCTTGTGGAGCATCTTGTCAGCTTATATGATTCTGAGTCAGTGCACCTTATTGGCTGATATCACTTGCATAATCCATGTGATTTACTTGCATGGAATTCCACCTTTCCATGTCATAATGTAGTAATTAACATGCATGTTATTTGGCCTGTGTGTTATCATAATCTCTCTGAATCACCCACATCTTCCACATTGACACTACATGCACTAATTGGTGAATGATAGTCTTAGTTTTAGACTTTGAAGTAACATTTTTGATAAAGTATGCACCTCATATGACTGCTGAAAGAACTGCTCATTATGATTGATGCTTAGGGGGCTGAGATTAATACTGCACAAGAAATATTCTGGTGCATTTTTTTTTGCTCAGCTATTCTGTCTCTTAACTTCAGCATGAGCCAAGAAGTTATGCATTCTGCAATGTAAGCATACATTGTGCATATATGTGTGTGTGTGTGTGTGGGGGGGGGTCAGGGAGGTCTATATTCCTGATGTAAAATGGGTAAAAGTAGAGGAGGAATAAACAGAATTAATATCCGCCCTAAGTTTAACTAGGAGCACTATCAGATAAGACTTGCTAGGCCGCACTGATACATCATAATATTATGCATAATGTAAATTGGACATCTGCACTTTGACGTGTAATTGGTAATCTGAACTGACTTAATATACATGAGATACTATTAAATGATGAAGACACATACTTGCATATTTCTAACATCCAAGTTAAAGGTATTACTGATAGGGTGTCTGTGTTTATTTTTGACCTATTTGTATCACAACAAATTACTGAGGAATTATTTAATTATTTTCAAGTGGAGCATCCATTTATGGATTAACTAAGGTACATAAGAATATGACCAATCCACCCATGAGACTCATTGTCTCCAGCAGAGGATGTACAGAAGCCATATCGATTTATGTAGAGAAGCAATTACATCCAGTATAGAAACTTGTAACACTGCACTAAGAGATACTAAGATGTTTCTAACTTCTCTTTATAAGATAATGGCAGAGATTAGTGGTGACTATATTTTTGTAACCATGGACATTGTATCCCTTTTTACGGTGATACCCAATGCATGGGGTATTGAAAGGGTACGAGAACTGTTAAATACTAAAAGAATCTATACCCCTATCAAAGTGAATCTGATATGTAGTTTACCTGAAATTGTTCTTGAAAATAATCCCCAGGATTCATGAAGCCTCCGTGTAAGAGTTATAACTCTTACACGGAGGCTGCAGTTAAACGGAGTGATGTCAGCATGCTCTGCATATTCATGAGAGCATGCTGAATCACACCTAAGTCTAACACGGTCCGTGTAAGACAGTAGGGGGCGTGTCCGTAGGCTGAGCCCTGCAAGTGGACATGCCCCCAGAAGTGTAAAAGTGCCCAAAGTAGACACCCACAACAGAGTCCACGGAAATGTGAATAAACACAACACAACACATGCCCCTACAGACTATAAACATAAAAGAAATATAAATGAACATGTCATATTTTTTTTTAAATTGTAAAGATGTTTAACCGTGAGTGCGCGTTTGCTTAAGGCGTGCCAGTAAGCGCAGCTTCAGTTAGCAGTCAGTGGGAAAGCATATAAGAACTAAATATGCAAAATAAGCCAGGAAGCAATAGCGTAGTGGTAGAGATCTTGGCTGAAGAGCAGGCATTCATGGTTCTAGCCCCCACAACACCAATTTTTTTTTTTTCAAAATAAGCAGGAAACGAGTATGTAAAATGTAATGAAATAGCCCATTTATATTGAAGAAATGTGAGGTAACAAATGAATAAAAAATGCCAGATGTGCCCATAGCTGAGCTACAGTTTAACAGGGTGAGTGTATGTGCCCGTAGATAAGCAGTGGTTTAACTGGTGCAAAATGAGTGCCCGTAGCTGAGCAGTGGTTTG